>NC_045443.1:101844731-101863796 GCF_002776525.5 Piliocolobus tephrosceles
TTTTTTTTTTGAGACGGAGTCTCGCTCTGTCACCCAGGCTGGAGTGCTGTGGCTGGATCTCAGCTCACTGCAAGCTCCGCCTCCCGGGTTCACGCCATTCTCCTACCTCAGCTTCCTGGGTAGCTGGGACTACAGGCACCGCCACCTCGCCCGGCTAGTTTTTTGTAGTTTTTAGTAGAGACGGGGTTTCACCGTGTTAGCCAGGATGGTCTCGATCTCCTGACCTCGTGATCCGCCCGTCTCGGCCTCCCAAAGTGCTGGGATTACAGGCTTGAGCCACCGTGCCCGGCCTTTCTTTTCTTTTTTTAAATTTTCTTTGAAATGGAGTCTCACTCTGTCACCTAGGATGCAGTGCAGTGGTGCAATCTCAGTTCACTGCAACCTCTACCTCCTAGGTTCAAGCGATTCTCCTGCCTCAGCCTCCTGAGTGGGTGGGATTACAGGCGTGCACCACCGTGCCTGGCTAATTTTTTTTGTATTTTTAGTAGAGACGGGGTTTCACCATGTTGGATAGGCTGATCTTGAACTCCTGACCTCAAGTGATCTGCCTGCCTCAGGCTCCCAAAGTGCTGGGATTACAGGCTTCAGCCACCATGCCTGATGTATTAGATTATTATTTTTTTAATCCCAGATACACAATAATTTCAGTTGTGACTATTTCAGGATGTATCTCTAAAAGAAAACTACTTTTCAAAAACCTTACTACAAAAATAGAATCACAAATAAAACATTAACAATATTAAGTATCCAGTCCATATTCAAAATGTTTTCATATATAAATATACAATTTTTTTTTTAAGACAGAGTCTTGCTCTTATCACCCAGGCTGGAGTGCCATGGTGTGATCTCGGCTCACTGCAACCTCTGCCTCCTGGGTTCAAGTGATTCTCCTGCCTCAGCCTCCCGAGTAGCTGGGATTACAGGTGCATGCCACCACGCCTGGCTAATTTTTGTATTTTTAGTAGAGATGGGGTTTCATCATGCTGGCCAGCCTGGTCTCGAACTCCTGACCTCAGGTGATCCACCCGCCTTGGCCTCCCAAAGTGCTGGGATTATAGACATGAGCCACCATGCCCAGCCAATTTATTCATTTAAAAATATCATTTGTCTTCCAGGCTGGAGTGTAGTGGCTCAATCTTGGTTAACTGCAAGATCCGCCTCCCAGGTTCACGCCATTCTCCTGCCTCGGCCTCCTGGAGTCGCTGGGACTACAGGCGCCCGCCACCACGCCTGGCTAATTTTTTTGTATTTTTTTTTTAGTAGAGATGGGGTTTCACTGTGTTAGCTAGGATGGTCTTGATCTCCTGACCTTGTGATCCAGCCACCTCAGCCTCCCAAAGTGCTGGGATTATAGGTGTGAGCCACCGCACCCAGCCAATTTATTCATTTTAAAATATCATTTGAAGGTAGAGTAGACAGGACTTGCTGGTCAATTGAAGGTGGAGTATGAGAGAGAAGAATCAAGGATGACGTCAAGATTTTTGGCCTGAGCAACTGGAAGAATGGAGTTGCCATTTTCTGAGATGGGGAAGACCATGGGAGTAGGTTTGGGAGGGGACAATCTGCTTGGACATTTTAGGCTTGACATGTTTATTAGACACTCAAGTGGAGATGCCAGGTGCCGGGGAATATGTGAGCCTGGAGTTCATGGAAGTGGCTGCGGCAGGAAATACATGTTTGGGAGTTGTCAGCAGAGAGATGACATTTAAAGCCTTGAGACTAAAGGAGATCACCAGAGGAGCAAATGCAGATTTTAAGAGAGAATGGAGGGGAGAAGTTCGAGGACTGAGCTTTAGCACTTCAATATTAAGTGCCAGGAAAATTGAGGAGGAACCAGCAAAGGAGACTGAGGAGGGGCATCCAGCACAATAGGAGAAAATCTAGGTTAGTGTGGTACCCTGGAAGCGAATCATTCTAAGGAGGAGATTATGAAACATGGGTCATATGCCATGGATAGGCCAAGTAAGATGAGGACTGGGAATTAATTATTATTGGGTAGAAAAGAGATACCTTCCCCCAGGCATGGTGGTTCATGCCTGTAATCCCAGCACTTTGGGAGGCCTAGACAGGTGGATTACCTGAGGTCAGGAGTTTGAGACCAGCCTGGCCAACATGGTGAAACCCTGTCTCTACCAAAAATATAAAACTTAGCCCGGTGTGGTAGCACACACCTGTAATCCCAGCTACTCAGGAGGCTGAGACAGGAGAATTGCTTGAACCCAGGAGGAGGAGGTTGCAGTGAGCTGAGAGTGTGCCACTGCACTCCAGCCTGGGCAACAGAGTAAGACTCCATCTCAAAAAAAAAAGAGAAAAAAGAAAAGAGATGCCTTCCCTTTTGACGCTCTTTAAACAAATCATGTTTAATTAAATTAAAACTAAATGGCCAGGCACAGTGGCTCACGCCTGTAATCCCAGCACTTTGGCAGGCCAAGGCAGGCAGATCACCTAATGTCTGGAGTTCGAGACCAGCCTGGCCAACATGGTGAAACCCTGTCTCTGCTAAAAATACAAAAAAGTAGCCAGCTGTGGTGGCTGTGCACCTATAGTCCCAGCTACTCAGGAGGTTGAGGCAGGAGAACTGCTTGAACCCAGGAGGTGGAGGTTGCAATGAGCCAAGATGGCACCAGTGCATTCCAGCCTTGGTGACAGAGTGAGACTCCATCTCAAACAAAAAAAAAAAAAACTACTAATTCCCAGGGAAACATTCTTTTCATGTATAGGAATTAGTGGAGTGCAATGTCATAGTAATAAGAAAGGTCAGTGGTTAAGAGCAGAGGCTTGGAAATCAGGAAACCTGGATTTCAGTATCAAGCTGTGTGATCCTGTGCAATTAATCCCCCGAGCATCAGGATTCTCCTCTGTAAAACAGGAATAATAAGAGACCCTTCTAAATGTGACTCTTGCAGGAGTAACATGAGATGAGCATACTTTTATGCCAGTAAAGCACTTAGCAGGATACCTGACTCATCTTAAGTACCCAACAAATTGTTGGCTATTATACATATGATAGGATGACAAAGGTAGGTACATGACTCTCAAATACTTTTGCCTAGGTATTTAAAAAAACAGGAAAGCCATCATTTTAGTTAAATATATGTATTAAATAGAGAAAAAGACATGACAGCCACAGCTGGAATTTTGATGATAAAATGGTAATTTCAACAAATTGAATAGCATATTTTTAAAAAGATCTCTGAAACAGTCATTCCAATGGAACCAAGGAATTGTAGACCTGGCTTGCAGAGGGAGGGAACTTTGCTTTTAAAGGGTTCTGGCTTAGTTGCATTAGTTACTAGAGACAACAACCACTTGGAAGAAATTGTTATTAGGTTTTACTTTAGGGCCAGGCACAGTGGCTCACACCTGTAATCCAAGCACTTTGGGAGACTGAGGCAGGTGGATCACCTGAGGTTAGGAGTTCGAGACTAGACTGACCAACATGGTGAAATCCTTTTTCTACCAAATATGAAAAATTAGCCAGGCATGGTGGCTGATGCCTATAATCCCAGCTATTTGGGAGGCTGAGGCAGGAGAATCACTTGAACCTGGGAGGCAGAGGTTATAGTGAGCCAAGATTGTGCCATTGCACCCCGCTTGGGGAAAAAAGGCGAAACCCCCACCCCCCCCCCCCCCCCCCCCCAAAAAAAAGAGATTTACTTTAGCTTTATGCAATGTCTATTATTAAAAGCCTTTGGTTCAGTTTTATTTGTTTTCTGTGTTTAAGCAAATAAACACCCAGTGTTTTCCAAGAGCATTTTGACTCTGGGCTTCTCTCCAGAGAAGCAGGATACAAGCTTGTCCACAAACCCAAATCAAAACAAAGGGCCCACACCATTGCCACGCATCTGGTGACCAGACAAGTTCACTAAATCTCAGGTGGGGTGGAAGTTCCTTGAGACTAGGCAATTTGAGTTAGTCATCTTGTAATCCTAGAACAAAGCCAGGCATAAGTTGGATGTTACTATATGTTAGTTAATTGAAAGAATGAAAAACAGAGCACTGCACCGATTGAGAATAGTGACTGTGCACCTGATGTGCCGCAATGGGTTTTGATGTTAAGAAATCACTTTCATTCATTAGTAGTAGGAGTTCAAATGGGAACCACAGTTCCAGAAAAGCAATTTTGGCAATGTGTAACGACAGCCTTAAAACTGTAAACACAAAGATGTTCCCTGCAGCCTTATCCATAATTTTTTAAAATAAAAAACAAACTAAACATCTAATAATAGATTACATAATCATCCAGTAGCTCTACTGGATGGACTATTACATTATTATAATTATTCAAATTAATGTTTCCCTGCTTCTTCCCTGCTTTCCTTCAATACTGAATTCCTATAATGGCTCAGGTACTGTTCAAGGAGGTGGGGGAGGCCACCTGGCCCAAGCTGAAGGTCAAAGGCATTTGGGATACAAGAAAATAATGCAAATGTGCTATTTTGGCAGCGTTTACATGGACAGGGTGTCATGGGGAGGCTGGCAGAGGGAGTGGGAGCAGGTGACAGAGAATATAGGGTAAGTTAGAAGGCTCTCAGTGCTGGTAAAAATAAAATAGAGTAAAGTAAAGGGTGGGGGTAGAGTTGAGGGTGCCATGACCAGATTTCTGTTTAAATAGGATGGTCTTTTTGCTGTGAACTTAAGACTGCTCTAAAAAATAAAGTGTATTAAAAAAAAAAAAAAAAAACTACGATGTTCAGTGTATGCTTCATCTACGGTCAAAGAGGCAAAGACCGAAGTGAGAGTGGAAGCCAGGTGGTTATCTGGGAGGCTTACAAGACTATGTAATAGTATGGAAAATACTAGTATTAAGTGAAATGCTGGATGCCAAACTATGCATAGAGGTGAAAAACTTCAAAGAAATAGTAAACACAGAAAAAGTAGTTTGTTTGAAGGATAAATTAAAAAAAATTTTTTTTTTAGAAACGGGGTTTCCCTACATTGCCCAGGATGGTCTCGAACTCCTGGGCTCAAGCAATCGATCCTCCCACTTTAGCCTCCCAAAGTGCACAGGCGTAAGCCACCGCGCCCGGCCGAAGGATAAGATTTTGGGTGGTGCGCTTTCTCTTTTCCATTTCTGCATTTTCCAATTTACCTTTAGCAACCGATCTTTCCTGTTTTAAAAAAAATTCACGACCTTGAAGATACACGGGCTATGACTTCGGGGATTTCACCGAGCGCCCCGCCCACCGCGCGCCCCGCCCACCGCGTTCTCCGGCCCGCGGCCGGCAGGGGGCGCGCGGCCTCCGCCAGGCGTCCTTCGTCCCCGTCAGTTCCCGCAGGGCCTTGTGCGATATGGGCTGCGCGGAGGGCAAGGCGGTGGCGGTAGCCGCCCCACCGGAGCTGCACACCAAAGGCAAGAAGGGTGGTGGCCGCCGTAGGTCAGGTACGACCAAGGGCGAAGGCCTGGTCCCAGGTCGGCGGGCCGAAGCCGGCCTTCCGGCCGGGGTTGGGGATAAAGTGCCCGGGAGCCCTGGCCTTGAAGCCTCTCACTGGAGTCAGTAACGGACCCCACGCCACGCTGGAGACCCCTGAAACGCTCCCCCGGGTCACCGCAGGAGACAGAGGCCGGCGGCCGGCTGAGGGCTGCCCCGCCCGCTGGCTGTGAGAGAGGTGGGAGGCGGAAGGAGGAGTGGGCCCGCCGCTAGGACCTACCCGGAAACCTGTCGGAAACCGAACCGAGAGGTAGCGACCCGCCTGATTTCGCTCAGGGGCCGTGAGGGCGTCCTCTTCCTACATGCACCGTGTTTCCAAAGAAACGTTACGGGGGAAGCGCCCAAACCGCCAGCCGAGTCTGGGGGTGCCCTTTCACCTCTCCAGAAGCCCCCGGCCCACTCCCAGCATCGTCCTCCAGCGAGAATCTTGTCCCACACGCCTTCCCTGCCCCCTTTCTTCATCCCCTTGAATTTTGGGCACATTTGCCCCACGATAATCCTGCTTTATCCTTTCACTGGTTCCTCAAGACAGAAAGCTCCCAGTCTCTTCTCCATTGTCCGGATAATGCCAATAATGGCTAGTGGTTACTAAGCACTGACATGAGAGGGGCCTTTGGAAGCACTGGACGTGGGTAATAATCTCGGTTCATCTTTCCAGCCATACTAAGAGATTTATCATAAACCCCATTATACAGAAAAAGAAACTGAGAAGCAAAGAAGTTATAAAACTTACCCAAAGCACACAACTAGTAAGTGGAAGAGCTAGGATACAAGTTGAGGCCATCTGACTCCAAAGCCCTGGCCATCATCATATTGCCGCCTCCACCTTTTCTATAGCCTTGAGAAAGTGAGTCTACAAAAAGTGCCTTGCCCAATGGCTGGAATTATTAAATGCTGTAGGATCTGTGTCTTTCAAGGGCTTACAATTTGGTTACAAGGCAGCATATGGTGAAAGGCTAAGAGTAGTGGTAAAAACAGCCAAGTGGGGATGGCAGCTTCCATAGATGAGGCAGGATTTGGCAGAGGTGTCTGAAGGAAGAACATTCTTGTTAGGGGAAGCAGCCGGTGAGACCATGCCAGAGATGGGGAGGTCTGCATATCCTCCTGGAGTTGAGGACTTGGATTGGGGGAAGGGAAGAATAAAGGAACAGGGTAGGAGCAAGGTCAGGCAAGGTCAAGGTCAGGCAGCTAATTTGTGGCCATCAGTACAATGAAGGAGTTTGAGCAGGTGCATCCCAAATTGACCTTTCATGTACCGTCCTCAGGATCTTCTTGATATCTATGTCCTGCCATTTATTTACTGTTTTTCATTAGCTACATTCTTTTTGGGTGTGGTAAAACAACACAAAAATTTACCATCTTAACAATTTTTTTTTTTTTTTTTTGAGACAGAGTTTTACTCTTGTTGCCCAGGCTGGAGTGCAATAGTGCTATCTTGGCTCACCTCAACCTCCACCTCCCAGGTTCAAGCAATTCTCCTGCCTCAGCCTCCCAAGTAGCTGGGATTACAGGCATGCGCCACCATGCCTGGCTAATTTTGTATTTTTAATAGAGAGAGATTTTTGCCATGTTGGTCAGGCTGGTCTCGAACTCCCAACCTCAGGTGATCCGCCTGCCTCGGCCTCCCAAAGTGCTGGGATTACAGGCATAAGCCACCGAGCCCGGCCCATCTTAACCATTTTTAAGTGTACAGTTCATCAGTATTAAGTATATTCACATTGTTGTAAAGCAGATCCCCTGAACTTTTTCATCTTGCAAATCTGAAACTCCATGCCAACTTGGTAACTTCTCATTTGCTGTTTCCCCCAGCCCCTGGTATCCACCATTCTACTTTCTGTGAAATTTGGCTACTTTAGATTACTTATATAAGTTGGTATCATACATTATCTGTCTTTTTGTGACTGGCCTATTTCACTTAGCATACTGTCTTCAGGTTTCATCTATGTTGTAGCATGCAACAGGATTTCCTTACTTTTTAAGGCTGAGTAATATTCCATTGTGTTTGTGTGTGTATATATATATATACACACACACATACACACATATACAATGAAATATATATATATACACACTACTTTTTTTTCGTCCCCTGAGATGGAGTCTTGCTGTGTCACCCAGGCTGGAGTGCCATGGCATGATCTTGGCTCACCACAATCTCTGCCTCCTCCCTCAGCCTCCCGAGTAGCTGGGATAACAGGTGCCCACCACCACGCCTGGCTAATCTTCGTATTTTTAGTAGAGACCGGGTTTCACCATGTTGGCCAGGCTGGTCTTGAACTCCTGACCTTGTGATTCACCCACCTCGGCCTCCCAAAGTGCTGGGATTACAGGCTTGAGCCACTGCGCCCGACCTGAACTATTTTATGATACAGAAAAGCTCACTCATTATAATACAACTTGCTAAATTTTTACAAACGAAATATATGCATGCAGCCCACACTCAGCTGAGGAAATAAATGTTTCTAGTACCCCAGGAGCCCCTCTAATGTCTCTTATCCACATACCAAGGGCAACCACTACTCTGATATCTAACAGCACAGAAGAATTTCACCTATTTACATTTACTTTTTGAAACTTAAATTTAGGCATATTTTAAGCATTAATCTATGAAAGCACTGCTTTATTCTAGATATTTTTCTTTTTCTTTTTCTTTTTTTTTTTTTTTTGAAATAGAGTCTTGCTCTGTTGCCCAGGCTGGAGTGCAATGGCCCAATCATGGCTCATTGCAGCCTCAACCTCCTGGGCTTAAACAATCCTCCCACCTCAGCCTCCTGTGTGGTAAAGTGTGCCACCAAGCCCAGCTAATTTTTTTATTTTCTGTAGAGATGAGGTCTTGTCATGTTGCCCAGGCTAGTCTCAAACTTCTGGGCTCAAGCGATCTTCCCACCTTGGCCTCCCAGAGTGCTGGGATTACAGGTGTGAGCCACTGTGCCCAGTACACATATATATATGTGTACTATATATACACATACATATATACATAATGATGACAATTATTTTTCTAGAGATGGGGTCTCGCTCTGTTGCCCAGGCTAGAGTGCAGTGGCATGAATCATAGCTCACTGAAACTTTGAACTGCTGGGCTCAAGTAATCCTCCTGCCTCAGCCTCCTGAGTAGCTAGGATTATAGGGACACACCACCATGCCTAGCTCAATTTTTAAATTTTTTGTAGAGATGGCTCTCACTAAACAACAGCCCAGTCTGATCTCGAACACCTGGCATCAAGTGATCCTCCTGCCTCAGCCTCCCAAAGTATACCATGCCAGGCCCATATTATACATAACCATGACATTAAAAATGTTCTTTTGTGTGTCATCTATAAACACTCTAGCCACCTTCTTTAAGTACCGTATGATCTCTAAGTTCCTTCTCAAATTAAAATTATGTGGTTAGGTTTCAAGAAACTGATTTCTTAATGATGCAGAAGGTTTTGCTTGAATGACTCTTCAACCAAGCATCTATTATTTATCAGGCACTGGGAACTCAGGGATAAATAAGACCTGATCTCAGTCCTTGAACATAGAGTCTCGTGGAGAAGAATGGCATAGAAAATGCAGTGTCATCATGTGTAATCATAAAAGTAGATGGGTACACGACACACTTCAGGAGAATGGCAGAGGGAGTTAACATCTTGGCACTTAGCATTTAATATTTCTTCTGTGACACACATTCCATTCTATTTTAATGAGCTTGCAAACATTTTTCCTGCTGGATTTTTGAGGAGCAGGAATGTGTCTTGTTCACTGTCTTATCTTCCGCAGTCCTTGGCATACTGCCCTACAAATCAGTAAGTGTGTTTATATGACTCATATGGCAAAGGGCAATTTTTTAATAAGTGAGGAATCTTCCAAAAGCCAATGCTATTAACACTGACCAGCTTCTATAGTAAGGAGAGGAGACAGTATTTTTTCAAAGTGTGGTCCTAAGACCACCTGCAAGAGAATTAATTACATGCTGGAGATGTGCAGATTAAAAACTCATTTTCCTGTTCTCCATTTCAGACCTACTAAATCAGCCTCAGGGTGTTGGGCCAGGAAGCTTCATTTTTGGTGCCTCAAGTGACTATTTGAACCAAGGCCTGAGAACACTGCAGTGAGGTGTTTAGGCCAGCATCAAATTACCTATTTCTGGGCAGAGGTGCCTATCCTTAGCAATGGGGTTGAGTCTGGGCTGGAGGTACCTACTGCAGATCATTGAGGCTGATAAGGGTGAGTCAGATGCCCCAAGAAGAAATTGAAAGCTTTGCAGTGGAACCAAAGATTGTGACCGACATGCAGTCATGCAATCTGCAGTCAGAAGTTAGTATTACACGATGTGCTAGATAATTGTAGTGTAATCTTGCCTTTTGTTGATTTTAACCAGGTAAATTAAAGTCATTACTCATTTGGATTTTCAAACTTGAATGTTTACTTCTTTGTATTAATGTGTACTGAGTATTTAAAGTTTTTAAACTAACTTTTTAAAAAGTGTATTTTAGGCCAGGTGTGGTAGATCATGCCTGTAATCCCAGCACTTTGGGAGGCCAAGGCAGGTGAATCATCTGAGGTCAGGAGTTCGAGACCAGTCTGGCCAACATGGTAAAACCCCATCTCTACTAAAAAAATACAAAATTAGTTGGGCGTGGTGGCACACGCCTGTAATCCCTGCTACTCAGAAGGCTGAGGCAGAAGAATTGCTTGAATCCAGGAGGCAGAGGTTCGCCATTGCACTCCAGCCTGGGTGATGAAAGCAAAACTCTGTCTATAAAAAAAAAAAAAAAAAAGGGTATTTTAGATTTACAGTTGGATTAAATTCTTAAAAGAACTTGAAAGAAGGAATTAATCTGTTAATGCCTTTTCTTTACCTTCATAAAACATCAGGGAATATTTCATGAATATTCCTTATATCCTACTTTCTAGCTCTGAGCATTACTTTGCTGGTAGAAACTAGTCTACATGTATATAACTATAAATGACTATCACAAATTACTCTTTGGTGTTAAAAACAAACTATCTGGCTGGGTGTGGTGGCTCATGCCTGTATTCCTAACACTTTGGGAAGCCCAGGTGGGAGGATGGCTTGACATCAGGAATTCAAGACCAGCCTGGGCAACAAAGTGAGCCTCAGTCTCTGCAAAAACAAATAGCTGAGCATGGTGGCGTGCGCCTGTTAGTCACACCTACTCAGGAGATTAAGGTGGGAGGATGGCATGAGCGTGGGAGATCGAGGCTGCAGTGAGCCATGATCAGGCTCCTGCACTCCAGCCTGGGTGACAGACGGAGACCCTGTCTCAAAAAAAACAGCAACAAAACTACCTGTTGGGTTTTTTGTTTGTTTGGTTGGTTTTGTTTTGTTTTGTTTTGTTTTGTTTTTTAAGACGGAGTTTCACTCCTCTTGCCCAGGCTGGAGTGCATTGGTGTGATCTTGGCTCACTGCAACCTCCATCTCCCGGGTTCAAGCGATTCTCCTGCCTCAGCCTCCCAAGTAGCTAGGATTACAGGCATGTGCCACCATGCCCAGCTAATTTTGTACTTTTTGTAGAGACAGGGGTTTCTCCATGTTGGTCAGGTTGGTCTTGAACTCCTGACCTCAGGTGATCTGCCCATCTCAGCCTCCCAAAGTGCTGGGATTATAGGCATGAGCCACCGCACCTAGCTACCTGTTGGTTTTAGTGGTAGTGCAGTGGTTTTCAGCTCTCAACATTCAAGTATGGTCCCAACTTTGACAAATACAGAAAAGTTATTTTTGCCACAATTTAGTGTGTTTATGGAAGGTGTGTATACAGAAACGTCAGATGACAGTGTCTGTTAGATGAAAAACTGAACTGGGTAGGTGGTGGGAAGTTGTATAGACCCAGAAATAACTTGTTATGGGAAGAATTAAGAGGCCACAATTAATGGGTCAAAAATTAAAACTCTACGGGGACAGGCAGGTCATATAAATGAGTGAACCAGGCAGGTAGTAAACAACAGGGCGTGGTGGGGACTGGGGTGCACTGAGGAGAGAATGCTGTACAGATGGGGCAACTTCTACTGAACTTCCTTTTCTTTGGGTGGGAAAATGAGTGTAGTGTTGCAGACCTGCTTTTTTTCAAGAGAAACTAGAAATCTCTATTTATTATTTTTGTGACTTCCCCAGTTTGTGAACATCAGCAGTAATGCAATTAAGGAAAATACCGAGGGTCAAACAAGATGTGATTGCAGGTAAATATGGTCTGTGAATGTGTAGAATATTGTCAAGCTGGCTCATATTTAAAAAATGAGAAAAAGATGGTGTCTTTTGAATGTATAGAAGTGGAGTGGCTAGGGCAGAAAACAGTTTTTCTTAGACAGTAACACACTGCAGAGAAGTGTCTGAGTGAACAGTGTAAATGACCACTGTCAAAGTATGGTTTTCAAAACGTTAAAAACATGATCTTGTACAGGAAAAGAACATGTATCAAAACTTATTAATTAAACCAATAAATGAAAGAACCAATAAAATGGTAAAGCTAATTTAGAGGCAAATTCAAGGACTAGGGACATACAATCAAAGAAATGGTTAACTGAATTTGCTAGTACAGTAGTTACAAACCTGGTTAACGTCCCACAGAGCAATAAAACTAACTTTTGGGCCAGGTGCGGTGGCTCACGCCTGTAATCCCAGCACTTTGGGAGACTGAGACAGGCAGATCACTTGAGGTCAGGAGTTCGAGACCAGCCTGGCCAACATGGTGAAACCTTGTCTCTACTAAAAGTACAAAAATTAGCCAGGTGGTGGGATGCACATGTAATCCCAGCTACTCAGGAAGCTGAGGCAGGAAATCTCTTGAACCTGAGAGGCGGAGGTTGCAGTGAGCAGAGATCACCGCTGCTGCACTCCAGCCTGGGCGAAATAGTGAGACTCTATCTCAAAAAAAAAAGGAAAAGAAAAGAAAAACAACTAACTTTGGGGATTACTGAGCAGAAATGTACAAGTTAACATGAAACTTCAGTGTCTAGGCTCTAATAAAATAGTAAATAGGAAAGTCAAGTACAGATACACTCTCTTAAGGAAATTAAATGATCCTTGGGTGGGCTTGTTAAATATGGTACAGTATGACATTGAAAGGGCAGTTAGTCAACTTCCTTTATTTCCAAGTTTGGACATTTTTCTTAAGATTGTGGATGTTACAGTGTAGCTATGGCTGCCTTGAGATTATTGCTTACTTATATAGTAGTATTTTAAGCTGGTTAATCCCCTCAAATGTGCTGCCAAAATTCTACTTTTTCAAGTATGTGCAGCAGCTTTTCTCAAGTATGTGCATTTAAACTTTTAAAAATGTTTAAAACGACTGTGAGCAAATGGAAGGCTTGCTCCCCTCTGTGTGGGTCAATGATGGATTCATGGACTGCTGTATCGCAAAGATTTGCTTAGAAATGGGCACGAGGCTCTTGGTCATCAAATTCGTTTTAGGTTTGGAGAAGTAATCTTACCTCTTGGAGCACTCCTGTATGTGTAGAGTGAGATCAAGGAAGAAGGGGAATAGAAGGAATATAACTTAGCAAACGACTCCCCACCCCCAAGTCAAGTTTGTCAGAAATATAACTTTGAATTGTTGGGAGAGCAAGGAGCATGCTTTTGCTGTACGATTCCTTTCACAGCATTCCATGGGATCTTTCTAGGTATGATGGACTGGTAAAAATCCTCAGGATTTGGCCAGCCTGATGTGGGTAAATGATGTGGGCTGATGAGAGGGTGTGTCCAGTTAAAGCAGAATAAAAGGAAAGCTAAACCGGGACACTTTTTCCTGAATGATTCAAGCCCTTGAATCATTCACTGAGAGGCAGCTGAAGTTGGGGACTGGTGAGGAGGGAGCATGAACTGCTGCATCTTGCAGCTGGCTTTGGGCTCCAGTGGCTAGTGCAGACTTGCTAAGGAGTGTTAATGGTGTTTATTAAAACAACAACAAAGGCAGCTTAGTTACTCTGGCCCTGGGAGTGGGGAGAGTAGTGTGGGAAGGGGAGAGGGCAGATTGCAAAGGGAATATATGTGAGGTTGTTTCTTTTTGCATAGGCACTGATGCACAATCATTCGAACTGGATTAGTCAAAGCTGTAACTCTTGATGAAATTTCCTTTAAGGATGGAGGACATTTGACAAGTTTAGGTCTCCTTTTAAGCTTGTGGCACAAGTTTTTTTTTTCCTGTCCCCTGACCTTGCCAGGCTCCCTCACTCATCTGTTGATGAATGCTTGTTCTCTTTTACCTAGAATATCCTTCCTTCTCTTTGCTGGGCAAACTCTCCTCACGCATCAAGACCCAGTCCAAATGACAGTTTTGTAATTCCCCAAGTAGAGATCGTTTTGCCCTTTCTGGACATGTGTGGCCCTTCTCATTTTTTTCATAGGACATATAGTGTATTGTGTAGCATTATACTAGACTGAGCTCCTAGGGGTAAGGATGTCGGGTTTATTATTTATTTATTTATTTATTTATTTATTTATTTATTTATTTATTTAAGATGGAGTCTTGCTCTGTCGCCCAGGCTGGAGTGCAGTGGCACCATCTTGGTTCACTGCAACCTCTGCCTCCCGGATTCAAGCAATTCTTCTGCCTCAGGCTCCTGAGTAGCTGAGATTACAGGCAGCCACCACACCCAGCTAATTTTTGTATTTTTAGTAGAGACGGGGTTTCACCATGTTGGCCAGACTGGTTTCAAACTCCTGACCTTGTGATCTGCCCGCTTTGGACTCCCAAAGTGCTGGGATTACAGGCATGAGCCACCTCGCCTGGCAGATGTCTTGTTTAGATTTGAATTTCCTGTTTGGGATAGTTCATAGCACATAGTAGATGCTCAGTAAATGTTCAAATATAGTTGCATCAAGTTATTCCCTCCTGATTTTCTCCCCCACTGTTTGATCAACCCAGGAATCTCTCTCGCCCTTGGAAACTTCTTTTATCTACCTCACTCACCCCTGACTCATTGGAATCCCACAAATGGGACATCTCAGGCAGGTAAAATTGCCATTGTTATGAAGGTGAGAGGATGGAGATTTTTGTTTGTTTGTTTGTTTTTTTTTGAGACGGAGTCTCACTCTGTCACCCCAGTTGGAGTGCAGTGGCGCAGTCTTGGCTCACTGCAAGCTCCGCCTCCCTGTTCACGCCATTCTCCTGACTCAGCCTCCCGAGTAGCCGGGACTACAGGCGCCCATCACCACGCCCAGCTAATTTTTTATATTTTTTAGTGGAGACGGGGTTTCACCATGTTAGCCAGGATGGTCTCAATTTCCTGACCTCATGATCCACCCGCCTCGGCCTTCCAAAGTGCTGGGATTGCAGGTGTGAGCCACTGCGCCCAGCCCAGAATGGAGATTTTTTACAGGGTATTTCCAATGTCCCATATGGAACACTGTATTTCCCAGTAATACAGTTTTTTTGAAAGAGGAGATAACATCAAAGTAGTCTTGTTAATTAGATAATATTTGTTCATTTAATACTAACCATCTTCCATATGTTAGGCATTGTTGTAGGTGCTGGCGATCTGTGAGAAATATGCCCATATGGAGTTGTTTTCTAGAGTAATGTAGAACTTCTGAGAGCTTTAATGAAAAGGAGTACATTTATTGAATGCTCATTATGATCCAGGTACTGTGCTGAGTGCTTTATATGTATTAACACATTTAATCCCTGCAACAGGCAAATGAGGAAAGTGAGGCCCAGAGAGGTAACGAGCATACACCTGTTAAGTAGTGGAGCCAGGATTCTCATGCTGGAAGTTAGTGTACTTAACCACTGTGCTCTACTGCCTCGCTTAATAAAATGATTGGGCATGTCTAATGAAAACCTTAGTGATATGGTTTGGCTCTGTGTCCCCACCGAAATCTCACCTTGAATTGTCATAATCCTCAAGTGTCAAGGGCAGGACCAGGTGGAGATAACTGAATCATGGGGGCGGTTTCTGCCATGCCTGTTCTCGTGATAGTGAGTTCTCATGACATACGATGGTTTTATAAAGGGCTTCTCCCTTCGCTCAGCACTCATTCTGTCTCCTGCCGCCATGAGAAGAGGTGCCTTCTGCCATGACTATAAGTTTCCTGAGGCCTCCCCAGCCATGCAGAACTATGAATCAATTAAACCTCTTTTTTTTTTTTTTTTTATAAATTACCTAGTCTCAGGTATGTCCTTATAGCAGTGTGAGAATGGATGCTGGATTTCTCCATCCCTTCATAAGACCTGAACATAAAACATTGTTTCCCATGAAAATAAGCAGTTGAATTAAAATCAAACTTTTTAGTGGATCACCAGTATCTGGAAACAATAGAAAAAGGAGCTTATGTGGGGCACGGTGTCTCACGCCTGTAATCCCTGCACTTTGGGAGGCCAAGACTGGCGGGTCACCTGAGGTCGGGAGTTCAAGATCATCCTGACCAACATAGAGAAACCCCATCTCTACTAAAAATACAAAAAATCAGCCAGGCATGTGGTGGGCGCCTGTAATCCCAGTTACTCGGGAGGCTGAGGCAGGAGGATCACTTGAACCCTGGAGGTAGAGGTTGCAGTGAGTCGAGATCGCGCCATTGCACCCCAGCCTGGGCAACAACAGTGAAACTCTTGTCTAAAAAAAAAAAAAAGGGAGAGAGAGAAAGAAAAAGAAAAAGGAGCTTATTCAGAACAGTTTAACCTTATATTTAGGGACAGGTAGACCAAAAATCATTATAGGGATGCTGACGACAGCCAAAAATGTCCAGCTTAGGTTGTAGATGCTGAATGCTGTGGGCTTACTGACCCTTACTTATGCAGCACTGTAGAATACCTTTAGCACTTCATTTCCATAAGTTCAGTCATGTCCCTGGAACATAATCTTGAAGCAGAAGAGCCTGATATAATAACAGTTTAGCCTCTAAGGTTGATCTCCAATACCAGATACAGAGATCTCCTGTTATATTTCAGGCTACTTATTTAGATTATGGCTCCACAAGTCATTTGAAGCAAAGTGGAAAAAGAGAGTGAAGAGAACAGAATTCTAGTTTCTGTTATATCCTTAAATAGCTATGTGATTTTAGATAAGTTCCAAAGCACCTATGTGCCTTAGTTCCCTCATTTGCAAAATAAAGTGAATGGATGAATATTAAGTCCTCTCAAACTGTAAAATTCTGTAGGTCTGTCTCCCATAAAATTAAAATTAGGCCCATAAATGCATAGAAGATGTAATAATTCCAAATAAAAATACCTAGCATTTTTGGATTCCACAATATGAAAGGTAATTTCACATGTATTATCTAAGACATGTCTTTTTTTTCTGTCTTGGCTCTTGGAATGCATGCCTGAATGACTACTAAGGTTTTAAGCCATTCACTTTATTTTATATGGTAAGTCAGTAGCTCAAGATCATAAGGAATAACTTGCTTTAAAGTAATAAATAGATTAAGACCCAAAATACTGTCAGTTGTATTTGGAAAAGATTTGGATAGAAGAACTTGCTACATTCAAGTACATTTCTGGAACCAATTCTCTGAAAGTAGTGGTCCTTAAATTCATGTCCTCCTCCTATGTATAAGATCTCTAGTGCAGTCTTGTCTTTTATAACAACTGCTGAGTAATGACTATATCTAGTAGGATATCTTTTTAATTTTATTTTTAAAATTGGCATACAAATAAAATAGACTTTCTGGTGTCCTCTTACTTTTTTATTATTTATTTTAATTTATTTCTTTTTGGAGAGAGGGTCTTGCTCTGTCACCCAGGTTGGAGGGCAGTGGTGTGATTATAGCTCACGGCAGCTTCAAACTCCTGGGCTCAGGTGATCGTCCTGCTTGAGCCTCCTGAGTAGCTATGACCACAGGCAAGTGGTGCCATGCTTTTATTTTTATTTTTGTGGAAATGAAGTCTTGTTATGATAGCCAGGCGGCTGGTCTCAAACTCCTGGCATCAAGCCATCCTCCCTCCTGGGCCTCCCAAAGTGCTGTGATTATAGGTGTGAGCCACCGTGTCTGGCCTTTGGTGTTCATTTTATGAATTTTGACACGTATATACACGATCAGGATACATAATAGTTCCATTACCCCACAAAATTTCCCCAATGCTATCCCTTTGTGGTTACAGCCTCCCCAGTTGATTAGGATACAACTGTATTCCAATCTCTGGAACCACTGATGTGTTCTCCATCAATATAGTTTTGTCTTTTCAGGAATGCCATATAAATGGAATCACAAAATAATGTAACATTGAGATTGATTTTTTTCACACAGCATAATACTTTTGAGATTCATCTAATTTGTCTAATGTGTATCTATAGTTTACTTCATTTTATTACTGAGTTGTATTACATTATACAAATATACCATAATATTTTTGTCCTTTCATTCATTGAAGGATATTTGGATTTTTTCTATTTTTTAGTGATTATAGAGTTGCTATAAACATTGGTGTAGGTATATACGTTTTTTAAAAGTTGATATATAAAGTTGAGTACAGTGGCTCACGCCTGTAATCCCAGCACTTTTGGAGGCCTAGAGGGGTCTCCCAGCCTGAGGTCAGGAGTTTGAGACCGGCCTAACCAACATGGAGAAACCGCGTCTCTACTAAAAATACAAAATTAGCCGGACCTGGTGTTGCATGCCTGTAATCCCAGCTACTTGGGAGGCTGAGGCAGGAGAATCGCCTGAACCTGGGAGGTGGAGGTTGCAGTGAACCAATCCACTGAGTGAGGGCCCAGCGGATTGGTTTGATCAGGCATGTCATTCAGGAAGCCCCTGAAAAATCTGGCCCTCCCTCCCTAGCCTTTTAATATGCAAATGCAGGGCACCATGATGTTTCACATAGTGGGGATATGTGGGAGTGACCATGTTGCCAGGCACATGTCAGGGCAAGGTCAAGAAGAAGAGGGTGGGAATCACCAAGTGTGGGTGGACCCAGTTTCTAATGGCCTGCATTTGCATATCAAAGATTGCCTGTCCGCTCTTTCCTGCTAGACGAGAAACGTTTCTGGAGCTGCTTTAAAAGAAAAAAAAAAACTTCCCAAATACCCCTTTTCCTGTCTCTCTGCCTAAAGTAATTTCTTAACTCCTATAACATTGTCCCCTTTGAGAAAGGACTAATACACCTGGATTGCTCCATCCCCTCATAAGACCTGAATATAAAGCATTGTTTCCCATGAAAATAAGTAGTTGAATTAAAATCAAACTTTTTAGTGGATTACCAGTATGTGGTAATGTCATCCTAACTGCTGTTAGGGGGTTTTGGGCAACAACTCTTTCTGGCTACTTCCTGCTGAAAACAGGGGTGTCAAATGGGGAACAGCAGCTAGGGCCCTTCCTGGGGTCGATTCAAGGGTCCTCAGAAGAATGGTGTGTTCATGCATGGTTCAGCTTGCAGCACCATTTGGAGTTGGATTGCTTCTAGGCAAGAGGAGACAATCTGAGTTATAGTATTGAGTATACAGGGTTCAAATATTAATATAAGACATAGAAGCAAAAGAGGGCTTAATAAAGGGGTTAACCAATTCCATAAAGAAGACTGGAATTCATTAAAGAGGGATTGTAGCCACCCGGGGCTGAAGCCTGCATTTTCCCTCAGCCTGTCAATAATTTTGATTTGATCTTTAAGTACCTGTAACCCTATTGCAAATAGCAGAGTGAGTATAGAATTCCCATCAGTGTAGTATAATAAATAATTTTCATCTAAAATTTTACTTG
>NC_045443.1:101868796-101878309 GCF_002776525.5 Piliocolobus tephrosceles
GCCATTCTCCTGCCACAGCCTCCCGAGTAGCTGGGACTACAGGCGCCAGCCACCTCGCCCGGCTAGCTTTTTGTATTTTTTAGTAGAGACGGGGTTTCACCGTGTTAGCCATGATGGTCTCGAACTCCTGACCTCGTGATCCGCCCGTCTCGGCCTCCCAAAGTGCTGGGATTACAGGCTTGAGCCACCGCGCCGGGCCTAGGCTGCTTCTAAGAAACCTGATTGTCACGAGAGCATACCAAACAAAGAAAAGCAGAGGGATTTTATCCCTGACACATTGGGTCCTTACTGCTGTGTCCTACCTCCATTGGCTGGAGCTGGACCACACAATCTAGACTGATCCTGATTGGCTAAAAATTTTGAACTTTCCTAAATAGGTAAACGCACAATGGAGAACAAACAAAGGAAGGGGATTGTTTACAAACTAGAAGAATATAACATTTCCAAATAAGGAAGAGATGTAGGCTGTAAGCCCGGAATACCTGGGCATTTTTGGGCATGTCTGAGCAGGTTATAAGCCAGAACAAATAACTTGGTAAAAGTTCAAGGACATAGAATATACTTATTCCCTTACTATATTTAACAGCTACATAGGGCTTAACAGGTATTAGCAAAAAGCAAGGAAACTTGAAGGAAGTTAGTTTTTAAAATAAACTTTTATTTCTAATACTTATTATTTATTCTTTAACAAAAAGGGAAACTTCAAAGAGGAACTTTCTACTTTTCACAGTAAAATAACCAGTTTTTCCAATTGTGTCCTGTTGACAAAGAAAAATGGATTTTTGTTTCACTGATGCAAACAATTACATTGCCATAAGTTAAGAGTACTCACAGAGAGTTTCCAAATTCTAGAGGAACCAGACAGAGAAAAATAAAAATGCTCCAAATCTTGTTCACAGGAGTATACCTTACTCATTTTTTTTTTTTTTCTGGATGGAGTTTCGCTCTTGTTGCCTAGGCTGGAGTGCAATGGCGCAATCTCAGCTCACTGCAACCTCTGCTTCCCAGGATCAAGTGATTCTTCTGCCTCAGCCTCCTGAGTAGCTGGGATTACATGTGCCAGCCATCATGCCTGGCTAATTTTTGTATTTTTAGTAGATATGGGGTTTCGCCATGTTGCCCAGTCTGGTCTTGAACTCCTGACCTCAGGTGATCTGCCTGCCTTGGCCTCCCAAAGTGCTGGTATTACAGGCATGAGCCACTGCACCTGGCCACCTTACTCAATTATTTAAGGCTGTAAATATTTCAAAATAAGTTTCCTTAACTCTGAAAGTCAAAACAAAGATCAGCAATATTTCAAGCAAAAGTCAAAAAGGTTGCTTTAACTTTCTGAGTGCAGTCCATTTAGTTAACTATTATTTTGCTTGATATTTGTGAACATGTCAGTTCTTTATGAGTCCCATATGTTCTTCTTCTATTTCAATATTACAGTCTTCAAAGCTATTAAAAACCTGTGTTTGAGAACACCTGTTAAGGTCCTTAATATAGCTTGATTATAAACTGTCATTGAGAAGGAACAAACAAGACAATTGTCTGTCAATGACAAAGTTTGCAGGGTTTACAGTTTAAAACATGGCTGTAAACTACCTATTTGTATTTTGATGACACTTGCATTTTACCAATAATCCTTGAGACTGTTTTTATTTCTTAAATTCGCATGAACTAAAAAATATTTGATTTAAGCACACCTTTTTCTTTTTTGGAGAAAAAGTCTCGCTCTGTCACCCAGGCTGGAGTGCAGTGGCGCGATCTCGGCTCACTGCAACCTCCACCTCCCAGGTTCAAGCAATTCTTCTGCCTCAGCCTCCCAATTGGCTGGGACTACAGGCATGTGCCACCATGCCTGGCTAATTTTTGTATTATTAGTGGAGAAGGGCTTTTACCATATTGGCCAGGCTGGTCTTGAACTCCTGACATCATGATCCACCCAACTTAGCCTCCCAAAGTGCTGGGATTACAGGTGTGAGCCACTGTGCCTGGCCAAAAAGCAACTAATTTTTTAAAATACAAACATTTTAAAGTCAGGGGAAAAAAAAGGAAAGAAGCTTTCCAAGATTTAACTCAGGTATTTGACCTCTCATGGAGGAATGTTATTCTGCTCCTGAACCAAACCCTAACTGCAGCTAAAACAGGCAGCTCTACAAGCAGAGGAAAATTTTGGAGATGAGCAATATGTCTCCTATAGTAGGCCAGAAGGGAAAAGTAAAAATAGGGAAGGCAAAGAAATAGGGGGAACACCATTCCCAATAGGAAAAGAGGCAATATCTCTTGATGACCCTCAATTGGAACTACTTTCTGTGGTGTTTTTCCTTCTTTGCAGTTTAAAATGGCTTCTATCTCTTATATAATGTTCTTCCAACCTGGGAAAAGTTTATTTTCCAAATCTTAAAATGCTTGGCTTAGAGTTGAGCTGGGGGAAGGTGTTGGAAATAAGAACTCAGAGTCATAAAGAAAATGAGCAAAGAATTTCTCAGCAAGGCAAATTTATTTCTGCAGAAAGGTGCTACTCATTCTTCTGGTCACTGTGAGAGCACACTGGACAAAGGAGGGAAGGGTTTTTATCCCTAATGCAGTCAGTCCTTGCTACTGTTTCCAATCCCCATTGGTCAGGGTTGGACAGCACAATCTAAACTGATCCCGATTTGCTATTTCAAATAGAGCAGGGGTGGGGGCTACAGAAGTAAAGGTGCCAAATAAGGAACAGATGTGGATTGTTACAGATTGGAAACGGATGTGGGTTAATGGACGTGGGTTACAGATTGGGAACAGCTGGAAGGTTGTTTACCATAACTAGGGGCAAGGAGGCAAGGAAGTTAGGCTTTGAAAATAGACGACAAGCGGAACCTTTGAAGAGGAACTCACTCTTTCCAACAAAGGGAACCCAGAAGCCTGATATGCTGGCAAGAGGGTAAAAATGTTTACCAGTTGCACTTTTGGCTTCTCTCTCCCTGTGCAAACTGGTAAAAGGGATAATAAGGATCATTGTTTATATTCTCTGTAAATTTATAATTAATGGAAAAGGATTTGTGAGGTTGGTCTTAATCTGTAGACAATCTGGTGTGCTTTGCATGTCTTTCTGAATGGTTCTGTTGAAGAAAGGGTATCTTAAGTTAGAATGGAGGCCCAGAAACCCATAAGCCTGCTGTTCAAGCCACCCCAACAAAGCGATCAGTAACAAACCTGGCTACAAGCCTCCATGTTGTTTCTTGTCCTTGGGAACATAACCTGTAACCACGTGGCAATATTTTAGTCCCTGCCGTTTTACAGTGGTGGCTGTCTTCTTATGCTAAGTGTTCCTGGGTGAGGGCCACAAAATCAGGTAAACCAGTTTGTCAATCTGGGTAGTGCCAGCTGATCCATCAAGGGCAGGGTTTATAAAATATCTTAAGCACTAATTTTAAGAGTGGTTTAGGGAGGGTCAAAATCTTGCAGCCTCCAGCTGCATGGCTCCTGGGCCATGGTTTCTAATCTTGTAGCTAATTTCTTGGTCTGGTCCCAGGCAAGAGGGAAGCATATCTTGGGAAACGGCTGTTATCATCTTTGTTTGAAACTATAGACTGTAAAACCGACTACTCCCAAAGTTGGTTCGGCCTACACCCAGGGATGGGCAAGGACAGTTGGGGCTTGAAAACAAAATGGAGTTGATTGGGTCAGATCTCTTTCACTGTCTCAGTCACAATTTTGCAATGACAGTTTCAAAAGCTTCCTATCGCTCCTTTGAAAATACCTTGTACACTTGCATTAAGTTATAACCTAATTAAGGCTCATTGGTTTCACCTGTGAGGTTACTGTTTGTAAAGTTCAAAAGCCAAAAATTTTAACTGCTTGGCATGGCTAAAGTCCAGTAACAAGGGATTTTAAAGGATTTTCTTAAAGAGCACTCAGCTTAATTAAAAGTTCAGGTACAGTGGCTCACACCTGTAATCCCAGCACTTTGGGAGGCCGAAATGGGAGGCACACCTGAGGTCGGGAGTTTGAGACCAACCTGACCAACATGGAGAAACCCCGTCTCTACTAAAAATACAAAATTAGCTGGGTGTGGTGGTGCATGGCTGTAATCCCAGCTACTCGGGAGGCTGAGGCAGGAGAATCACTTGAACCCAGGAGGCAGAGGTTGCGGTGAGCTGAGATTGCGCCATTGCATGCCAGCCTGGGCAACAAGAGTGAAAACTCCATTTCAAAAAAAAAGTGGGTATTCAAGTTACAGGGTTATAGGTATATTTAAAAGGCCTTTATGTTTTTCTCTTCTTCGATCTTGTATTTCTGGAAAAAGGCTCTTTTCTTCTCAGTTGACTGAATTATTTCTCTCCATTTTTTGTCTTACCATCTTAATGCATGCACGAGAGGCCCTAAGATAACTTCTGGTAACGTGGGACTCCTGGGGAAAAAGAGGAGGCACTGCAGACTCCATTCTGGGGGAAAAAAACAAAAAACACAACAAGAAACAAACCAAAAAAACCTCTGTTTTCCTCATGAAACTCTTCATATTAAGAGCAGATAGTTCCCTCAAAATCAAAGGCTCTGTTCTGTTATGTATTGCGTTATCTACTGCTTTTGAGTTTTGGGGATATCAAATTACTTCACATTGTGGGAGAGCTTTGGTGTGTAATAACTAGGTAGAAAATACACTGTAAGGGGTGGCTAATAGTAGTTATAAATCAGAGAAGCATGCTCTTGGCCACCTGAAAGATATGGAAGCATCCCCATCCCCCTGCCATTAAGAGATGAGACTCCCTTGGGGGATAGGCTAATTACAAAATAAGCCAGTTAGCTTGGGGTTGCCTTGCAATGAAATGCATGGTAGAAGCACTACACTGTCTTCTCCCACAGTATCTCCCTCCTTTTCAGGACCCAAAATCCAGTATAAAATGGCACCCTTAAATTTAGGGATCTGCCTTTGCCTTCAGCTGTGCCTGCTTATACGCCCTAAAAAATGCATGCTACCCGGCCCTGTTCCTCCAAGAGTTTCACCCTAAAGCCAGTAATACAGTTAAGAAACTGGCAAATGAAAAATCTTAACAAGTGCTGAATATTCTTTCTGTGTTGTTACGTATGTGTTGTGTGTAATGTCTATAAAAAGAGCTCTAATTGATTGACTTAAAGAAAAATAGGCCGGGCACGGTGGCTCAAGCCTGTAATCCCAGCACTTTGGGAGGCCGAGACGGGCGGATCACGAGGTCAGGAGATCGAGACCATCCTGGCTAACACGGCGAAACCCCGTCTCTACTAAAAAATACAAAAAACTAGCTGGGCGAGGTGGCGGGCACCTGTAGTCCCAGCTACTCAGGAGGCTGAGGCAGGAGAATGGCGTAAACCCGGGAGGCAGAGCTTGCAGTGAGCTGAGATCCGGCCACTGCACTCCAGCCCGGGCGACAGAGCGAGACTCCGTCTCAAAAAAAAAAAAAAAGAAAAGAAAAGAAAGAAAAATAAGCAGTAGGCCAGGCGTGGCGTCTCACACTTGTAATCCCAGCACTTTGGGAGGCTGAGGCAGGCAGATCATGAGATCAGGAGTTGGAGACCAGCCTGGCCAAGATGGTGAAACCCTGTCTCTACTAAAAGTACAAAAATTAGCTGGGTGTGATGGCGCACACCTGTAGTCCTAGCTACTTGGGAGGCTGAGGCAGGAGAATCACTTGAACCCGGGAGGTGGAGGTTGCAGTGAGCCGAGATTGTGCCATTGCACTCCAGCCTGAGGGACAAGAGCAAAACTTCGTCCAAAAAAAGAAAAAAAAAAGCTCTGTAGTATTGCTTTTAAAATGATTTTCTTATCTTATTAACAGCATCAATATTAAATTTACAGCTAGGTGAAAGAAAGGATATGTTTTTCTTCTTCCATTTGGTGCTTCAGTACCTTTTTCCACATTCCCTGTGGTAGAGCCCAACCCTGACAGGAGACTCTTGGGGCCGAGTGATCTAGTAAACCAAGACTAACTCCTACCCCCTCCTACCTCCTCCCACCTCCTCCCACCTCCTCCCAAACACACAGTGTCTAGTTCCAGTGGTAGCGTGCTTGGATTCCTGGCATAATTTCTCTTATCATGAACCATTCCATAAACCGGTCCTCTGTGGAAGACAGAGTTCCTTTCTTTTTTTTTTTTTTTTTGAGACGGAGTCTTGCTGTGTCTCCCAGGCTGAAGTGCAGTGGCTGGATCTCAGCTCACTGCAAGCTCCGCCTCCCGGGTTTTACGCCATTCTTCTGCCTCAGCCTCCCGAGTAGCTGGGACCACAGGCGCCCGCCACCTCGCCCGGCTAGTTTTTTGTATTTTTTAGTAGAGACGGGGTTTCACCGTGTTAGCCAGGATGGTCTCGATCTCCTGACCTTGTGATCCGCCCGTCTCGGCCTCCCAAAGTGCTGGGATTACAGGCTTGAGCCACCGCGCCCGGCCCAGAGTTCCTTTCAAATGTGTATTCTCAGGCTCACACAGCCACTGACTCCTGGACCTGGCATATAATCATGTTAGAATACAACTGTGGAGTGAGGCAAGTGGGAGTTCTTGGCTAGGACCCCAACATAACTAAGGTTTAATCTTAACCTTAAATAAGACTCCTTTGAAGGAGGTACAAGCACAAGAGCTATAAGCAGGATATTGTAGTCCTTTTTTATGACATTTATTTGTAAAAACTAAAAATCCTTTTAAGGCTAAAAAACCTCCCTAGCGTTTATTTCAATTTGGTAAATAAATAATACTAATAACTAAGATGTACTTATTATTAATTTCAACACTAGAAATTCATTATCATGTCCTTTTAGGGAGTCTTAGTCTTCCTTCCTTGTGTTTCCATAAAGATTTCTGTTTTATTTTTCCAGCTTGTCTCATACCCTGCAGACTTTCAGAAACACATATAACTACCTTCTTGTCTTCACTTGGTTTATAGGCACTGTAATGGGTATAGCTTACCCATTTAAGCTTCCCCACTCTTAGGTCTTTTATGGAGTAACTTCTTTACTTGATGGGGTCTTGTCAGACCCAATAGTAATATTTGTCTTGTGGGTTGAATACAATATTGTAATAATTATTACTTTGTTAAAAGGAATCTTCTGAGAGTGGTGGTGTGTTTGCAATACTCTGTGCTTGAACTGAGTAAGTTTTGTTAAGAGGTTTGGGGTTCTGTGGAAATCCTTGATTTCTTCCGACTTGCAGTCCGCATGCTTTTAACCACAAGCAACGAGTAAAAATATGTGCATGACAAACCTGTAAACCAGAAAGTGATGACAGCAGGCAGAGTGGCGTGCTGTAAAATTTTTATCATCACACTTGAAGTGATTGTGTTGCTTATGAATGGCGAAAACTCAAGTTCTAACACGTGGCAGTTTTAGTCTGTGTTTAGCTTTGCCATGTGCTTTTATCTGCGAGACTCCTCTTTGCTTTCCCCTTTGTTTCCCTGCTTTGAAGTTCATTCATTGTCCTGGTATACTGTGAAATGCCACTTGGGGATAACTCAAAATTGGAGAGTGGCTTTATTGACCTGTGCTTTTCATATTTCATACTACCTTTCTGTTTTCCAGTTTCCCCCAGTTATGTTGCACTCCTTACCTACCATGATGTTCCTCTGTGGTCAAACTAGAGCTTCTTCCCACAGCTAAGTGGCTGATCAAGGTTTCTCCAAAGAGATAAGTATCAGTTATATAGCTCTCTAAGCAATCTGTAGACTGAGAGCCACTCAAAACCTGGATCTCTACAGGCTTTCAGGTGGCAGTAGTCATGGGTGAGAGTCAGTGGTTTTTGTTTGGACGAACGGAGGCAAGATGGTGCACTTCGGGGTTCTTCATCCCCCCCGCCCAACTCTTCCCGCGCGCAAAAATGCAGCCGTTGACCCAGGACGGTGCAGATCAACTGGGCATGCGCCGGGTGACGTCAATCCGAAGAGACCAAGATTTACCTGGTTGCACCTGCGAAACGCCCCTGACACGCCCATGCCCCACCTATTGCCCTCCCACTCCTAGAAAAGCCGCTCTCCGCCATTGAGCCAGGCGGACTTCCCAGCTTCCCAGTCCTGTCGGAATGTTGGAACTCCCTCCGAGAGCTTGGGGGAGGGGAACTCTGCCAGCCTTCTTTGCCGGAGGCCGACAGACTTCTTCTCCACACCTTAGGTTACTAAAATAAACTTGCAGTTTTGCGCCTGACCTTTGCCTACTTGCTGGTTCTTTTGTGCTCGCTCTGGTGGTCTTAGAAAAACAAGACAGTTTTGGCAGGTACAAGCACATATGAATTGTATGAAGATGGAAACCTCTTTCCTGAAGAGGAGTGTCCTGGAGTGGAAGTGTTTTCCTTTAGTAATCCCTTTACTAATCCCACAGTTCAAATATCTTGCTTTATCTCCCTAAGAGTACAAAGATTTCAATGAATTTCTCTGTTTAGTGAAGTCAGAGGCAGGAACAAATGTGATAGGCTGGTATGCAACTTTAATTTTTTTTTAAGTTTGGGAAATACAGGAAAGAAAAGTCATGAATAATTCTGTCACACCAATATAACTAATGTGACCATTTTGCACATTCTTTTTCAAGATACCTGTATGTTGAGTTTCACAGAATTGTAAAACTATGGTACATAGGACTTGGTATTCTAGGTTTTTAAAAAACGAACATTGTGTCAAACTATTTCCACATTATTTTGAATCTTGAATAGTACGCAGCCACTACATAAGGTTAGAACAAGAGAGCTACTGTAATTTAACCATTCCTCTAATGTCAGACATTTGTTGTTTCTAATTTTTTGCAATAGCTAAAGATGTTATAATGAAATTGTTTGTAATAATTAGATTAAAATAAGGGATTGAAGGCAGGGAAAACAAAGTGGTGTATGCTGTAGAGCGGGGATAGAACCTCGTTGCAGCTTAGGCTTGGGAGAGAGAAAGGCTGAGGCAAGGTATAACTTTGTCCCTGTATCTAGAAAGGTTATGGACATGTTCAGGAGGTATGGAATGGTGAGTATTGAGTATTGATAGGCCTGTGGCCTGTTTTATTCCACTGGGTTTCACAGAAAGTTAACATGATTGATCCTAAAGCTATAGCACTTTCATTGAAAGGGAATTTGGGAATATCCCCCTTTAACTAGGTGATAGTAGCTATATTAATAAAAACTACTGAAAGCTTTTTCTAAGAGAAGGCTAGGAGGTAGGGGTCTTTCTTATGAATAAATATTTTCATTATTTTAGATTTTTTTTTAAAGGCCAATTGTCACAAATAAGAATACTGAGTTATGGCTGGGCGCAGTGGCTCGCGCTTGTAATCCCAGCACTTTGGGAGGTTAAGGCAGGCGGATCACCTAAGGTTGAGAGTTTGAGACCAGCCTGACCAACATGGTGAAACCCTGTCTCTACTAAAAATACAAAATTAGCCGGGCATGGTGGTGCATGTCTGTAATCCCAGCTATTCGGGAGGCTGAGGCAGGAGAATCACCTGAACCCGGGAGGCAGAGGTTGTGGTGAGCCGACATCGCACCATTGCACTCCAGCCTGGGCAACAAGAACTAAACTCTGTCTCAAAAAAAAAAAAAAAAAAAAAAGAAAAGA
>NC_045443.1:101878409-101912705 GCF_002776525.5 Piliocolobus tephrosceles
AAAGAAAGAAAGAAAGGCCGGGTGCGGTGGCTCACGCCTGTAATCCCAGCACTTTGGGAGGCCGAGGGGGGCGGATCATGAGGTCAGAAGATGGAGACCATCCTGGCTAACACGGTGAAACCCCGTCTCTACTAAAAATGCAAAAAATTAGCCGGGCGTGGCGGCGGGCGCCTGTAGTCCCAGCTACTTGGGAGGCTGAGGAAGGAGAATGGCGGGAACCCGGGAGGCGGAGCTTGCAGTGAGCCGAGATCGTGCCACTGCACTCCAGACTGGGCGACTGAGCAAGACTCTGTCTCAGAAAAAAAAAAAAAAAACACAAGAACACTGAGTTAAAAGGTATGGCCATCTCAGGAGGTTGCAGTGAGCCGAGATCCGAGATTGAACCACTGTACTCCAGCCTGGGTGTTGGAGCAAGACCCTGTCTCAAAAAAAAGAGAAAAAAAAGTACGGCCATTTGAGTTTTTTTAACCTACACTGTCAAATTGTTTTCCAAAAGAATAGTATTAGCTTGTGTTACACAGCCCTGTGGACTCACTTCAGTGTACATTTATCAGCACTGGGAGTTTTCATTTTTTTTTTTTTTTTTTTTTGTATGTAAGAAATAACATTCCATCATGTGAATCTGCATTTCTCATTATGATGTAAAAATAAAATAAATAGATCTTTTATTCTATTTTCTTTGCTATTTTCTTTCTAACGAGTTGGCTGTTTTTGTTCTTTATTCATTTTATCATTTGTGGTCCTGTTTTTTTCTTACCAATTTGTTGGAGTTCTTTTTGTTGTTTTATTCTTTTTTTTTTTTCCCTATAAGTGTTTTCCCTATGCTGCTCTTTTACCTTATACAAAACTATTATCTGTCTTTGCTGCATCTACTGCAAGAATGAAGATCATTCTCAGCAATCAGACGGTTGACATTACTCTGAAGGGACACACAGTGATTGTAAAGGGCCCCAGAGGAAACCTGGGGAGGGACTTCAGATCACATCAATGTAGAAAGAACTCAGAAAAAAAAAAGAGGCACCAGGTTGACAAATGGTGGGGAAACAGAAAGGAGTTGGCTACCATTCGGACTATTTGTAGTCATGCACAGAAGGGTGTAACAAGGGTGTTACAATGGGCTTCCGTTACAAGATGAGGTCTATGTATGCTCACTTCCCCATCAACGTCCTTATCCAGGAGAATGGGTCTCTTGTTGAAATCCGAAACTTCTTGGCTGAAAAATACATCCACAGGGTTTGGATGAGGCCAGGTGTTGCTTGTTCAGTATCTCAAGCCCAGAAAGATGAATTAAGCCTTGAAGGAAATGACACTGACCTTGTTTCATATTCAGTGGCTTTGATTCAGCGAGCCACGGTTAAAAACAAGGATATCAGACCTATTTGTGATATTTAAATGATACAATAAAAGACCTATTGATTTGGGGGAAAAAACCCCAAATAACTATTATTATTTTACACTATACTCTGTTGGTCTTTTTGTTTGTATTTACTTCTGAGTTTGGAAGTTGTTACTCACTAGAGATACAGAAAAGGTTCCATTCAATATGCTGTGTTATACAATAATAAAGTGAAAAAACTTTTCGCCAAATTATCAAGTCATCATTACCATACCATACTATTTTGAAAGTATATTTTATTGCTTTGTGATTTTTTTTTTTTTTTTTTTGAGATGGAGTCTCGCTCTGTAGCCAGGCTGGAGTGCAGTGGCATGATCTTGGCTCACTGCAACCTCTGCCTTCCGGGTTCAAACCATTCTCCTGCCTCAGCCTCCTGAGTAGCTGGGATTACAGGCGTGCACCATCATACTCAGCTAATTTTTGTATTTTTAGTAGAGACAGGGTTTCACCATGTTGGCCAGGATGGTCTTGATCTCCTGACCTCGTGATCTACCCACCTCAGTCTCCCAAAGTGCTGAGATTGCAAGTGTGAGCCACTGTGCCCGGCCACGTGATGGCTTTTTTTAAAATCATAACTGATTCTGTATTTGTCTCTTTCTGGTCTATCTAATCTCTTTTACTGATCTCTGTTTACTTGTATAAAAACAAGTAGGGAGCCTATTTTATTATTACTCTTTAGTTTCAGTTTTTACAAGTGGACAGTAAGTACTTCATGGATCCAAATATTAGGAATTGATCTTAGGCAAAAAAGTTGGGACAAAATGGAAGCAACTTATCATTACAGTTTTTTTTTTTTTGAGACAGAGCCTCACTTTGTTGCCCTGGCTGCAGTGCAATGATGCAACCTCGGCTCACTGCAAACTACGCCTCCCGGGTTCAAGTGATTCTCCCTCCTCAGCCTCCTGAGTAGCTAGCATTACAGACACCCACCATTATGCCTGGCTAATTTTTGTGTTTTTCATTATGACAGAGTTTGACCATGTTGGCTAGGCTGGTCTCGAACTCCTGATCTCAGGCGATCTGCCCGCCTTGGCCTCCCAAAGTGCTGGGATTACAGGTGTGAGCCACCATGCCTGGCTCATTACAGTTTTATCTGCATTTTACTCACTACCTGGTTCTGTGCTGTTCTTGTAACATTTACTTAACATATTTCTTTGAATGCTGCTTCAAATTTTATTTCAAAATTGAGGGGGAAAATTATAAGCAAATGATAAACATAAATAAAATTTTATTTTCCTTTTTTGTTAGAGGCAGAATTTAAGGAAAAATTCTGATGATTTTGATTACAGGTAGTGGCTAACCTCTTATGATTTATTTACTTACCTATTTATCTTTCTATCTATTTGTACTTTTTTTTTTTTTTTTTTTTGATAAACAGTCTCTCCCCAGTAAGAATGCAGTTCTTCTTAATCACAGAAGTTATTCCTTTCCTTGTGATGGCCTTCTCTGTTCTGTGTCTTGGCAAATATCTGAGCCTAATAGTTGGGTGGTGCCCTTGGCATAGATGTTATGTAAGGAATTGTCACCTGCTTTTAGAGTCAGTCATCCCATGAAATCGAAGGAGTCAGTAAGGCGTTATGGAATCAGGAGGCTTGTGTGACAGCTCTGACGCTGATACCAATTAATTACCTGACTGGACCTCAGTTTCCTCATCAGTAGAATGAACATAGTTGGCCTAGTGACCCCAAATGTCTGTCCCAAGCTAACATTCTGTGATTCTCTTCTCTTGAGATGTTGCCACGAGAAATGTTTACTTCTACATTACTTTTTAAAATAAGACAAATAGAGAACAGAAAATGAGAACTAGAGTTTAATTTTAAAATTTTGAAGTGTCATTGATGAGGCTATAGTCATGTGTCATGTTGCTTTAGTCCAATAGTTCTTAATTAAGAGTATGCATTAGAACTACCAGTGAACATTTAAAACATATGCATATACGTGTGTGAACATATATAAATATATACACACATACATATGTTTGCTTGTTTATTTATTTACTTATTTAATTACTGGAGACAGAGTCTCACTCTTTTGCCCAGGCTAGAGTGTAGTGGTGCAACCTTGGCTCACTGCAACCTCCACCTCCTGGGTTCAAGCAATTCTCCTGCCTCAGCCTCCCAAGTAGCTGGGATTACAGGCGTGTGCCACAACACTCAGCTAATTTTCTTTTTTTTTTTTTTTTGAGACGGAGTCTTGCTCTGTCGCCCAGGCTGGAGTGCAGTGGCTGGATCTCAGCTCACTGCAAGCTCCGCCTCCTGGGTTTACGCCATTCTCCTGCCTCAGCCTCCGGAGTAGCTGGGACTACAGGCGCCTGCCACCTCGCCCGGCTAGTTTTTTTGTATTTTTTAGTAGAGACGGGGTTTCACTGTGTTAGCCAGGATGGTCTTGATCTCCTGACCTCGTGATCTGCCCGTCTCGGCCTCCCAAAGTGCTGGGATTACAGGCTTGAGCCACCGCACCCGGCCCAGCTAATTTTCATATTTTAAGTAGAGATGGGGTTTCACCATGTTGGTCGGGCTGGTCTCAAACTCCTGATCTCAGGTGATCCAACTGCATCAGCCTCCCAAAGTGCTGGAATTACGGGCGTGAGCCACTGCACCTGGCCACACACACAAATATGCATGCTTAGGCCCCTGCCTTGCAAGTCTGATTCAGTAGGTTAAGGATACGGATGAGACCTAGGAAGTCTTGCTTATTCAGATGCAAATAAGGGTTAAGAGGCTCCCTTCCACTTATGGAAGGCAGATACTATAGGTATAGACTGATCTGGTATACTCTGCAACAAATAAGTCCTATTGCTCTTCTGGGATCCTATAATTAATTGGCACAAAATGTTAGTTTTTCTTTTTTTGAGATACAGTCTTGCACTGTCTCCTGGGCTGAAGTGCAGTGGCACGATCTTGGCTCACTGCAACCTTTGCCTCCCAGGTTCAAGCGATTCTCCTGCCTCAGCCTACCAGTGCTGGGATTACAGGCATGAGCCACCGCCGCCTGCCCAGAGAAACTACAACAAGCGAGAAATTACAACAAGCTAGTTTTTCTTTAAGAAGAACCCACTTCTCATTTTCTTATCTGTTCAGGCTGGTAAAACAAAATAGCATAAACTAGGTGGCTTATCAACAAAGGAAAACAATTTATTACAGTTCTGTGACCCAGGAAGTCCAAGATCAAGGTGCCAGTAGATTCCATGTCTGGTGAGGGCCCACTTCCTGATTCTCAGTAGGTACCTTCTTGCTGTGTCCTCACATGGTGGAAGGGGAGATGGGCTCTCTGGAGTTTCTTTCATAACTGCGCTAATCCCATTCTTGAGGGCTCCTAATCACCTCCCAAAGGCCCCTCCTTCTAATGCTGTCACTTTGAGAGTTAAGATTTTGACACGGAAATTTTAGAGGTATAGAAGCATTCAGATCATAGCACTTATATCTCAAAGATTAGGATATTTCTATGTTCCTTTTCACTTTTCTATCCATATGTTAAGGATTAGTAACATTTGATTGTCTGGTATATAATAAAACAGTCTCTTGGTTGTTGACCCTAAATTGACATTGTGTGATAGAGGTTATTTAAAAATTTCTTAAATTAACTACTTTCTAAAAACTATTTTTATAAAATAATACATGTTCATGGTTTAAAAACACATAGTACCAAAAGTATGATGAAAGTGAAAGCTTACTAGAGATAATGATTAATAATAATAACGATTAATAATAAACATTTTGGGAATTTAGCTGATTTTATTAACACCATTTAAATATCAGTCTAGGTGTAGTGACAGTATAACATACTGGTTAAAAGCATGGGCTCTACCTTTCCATTTATGGTCAATTGATTTTTGACAAGGGTGGCAAGACATATCAATAGGGAAAGGTTAGTCATTTCAACAAATAGTGCTGAGACAGCAGGTTATCCACATGCAAAAGAAGAAAGTTGGATGCCTGCCTCACACAACACATGAAAATTAACTTAAAATGGATCATAGTCCTAAAGTAAGAACTAAAACTACAAGACACTTAGAAAAAAAGTAAAATCCCTGTGACTTTGGAATAGGCAATAGTTTCTTATATATGACAATGACACCAAAAGCACAAGCAAAGAAGAAAAAGATATATTTGACTTGATCAAAATTAAAAACTATATTTCAAAAAGACTTCTATATTTTAAACCTGTTTTATTTATTTATTTATTTATTTATTTATTTATTTATTTATTTATTTATTTTTTATTTTTTTTTTTTTTTTGAGGCGGAGTCTCGCTAGGTCGCCCGGACTGGAGTGCAGTGGCCGGATCTCAGCTCACTGCAAGCTCCGCCTCCCGGGTTCCCGCCATTCTCCTGCCTCAGCCTCCCAAGTAGCTGGGACTACAGGCGCCCGCCACCTCGTCCGGCCAGTTTTTGTATTTTTAGTAGAGACGGGGTTTCACCGTGTTAGCCAGGATGGTCTCGATCTCCTGACCTCGTGATCCGCCCGTCTCGGCCTCCCAAAGTGCTGGGATTACAGGCTTGAGCCACCGCGCCCGGCCTTTTAAACCTGTTTTTTTTAAAGTGTAGGTTCTAGAGAATGATAACCTAACTTTGAATTTTAGCTTCATTACTTATTGTAAGCTGTGCAACCCTGAGGACATTGCGTAACCTCTCTGAGTCTGTGTCCTTGTTTGTAAAATGGGGATGATGGTAGCAGTACCCACCTAACGATATTGCTGGAAGGATTAAATGAAAGGAGGCTTACAAACATTAACCCTCTGTCTAGTTCTGGATAAATACACATACCAACTATGAAGATGATAAGGAGATTGAAGAAGGATGAATGGCTTACTTGGATCCGCAGAAATGAGAAGAAATCACCTAAGGAGCAAGTAGTAAGGGTGGGCTTGAGCTTGGTTTATTTGTGGGTCCTGAAGAAGACGGCTAGTTTAAATATTTTTACAAGCTGGAGGTAGCAATCTCTTGGTGGTTTTGACTGGTGATGATGCCCAGGATGACAGTGCTGTCATGTGGGGATAACATACCACTAAGCTGGATCATGTTTGTTTTGATGCCTGATGGGGCCAGCACAAAATCCTGAGGAGAAAACAGAATCCGCAGAAAGTATTCTTGCAATCTTGCTGCATCTTGCCTGAAGATCCTGTGTCTGCTTATCCAGGAGTTAGCCTGGAAGAAAATGTGTAAACCTTGCTTTGAGAGGTCTGCCCCTATGTCTGTAAGCAGAGTTGTGTTGGAAGGGGACGTCTGTCTGACATTTGGCCTCTCTGCAGTTAAACCATGGTTGGGAATAGAGATGGCATAAAATGTGGCCTCAGTATTTCGAACCTGTTACTTATTTTCCTGTGTCCAGGGAAGCTTCCGATTATGGCTTGTTACTTGGCAGGATCCCCTGAGAACATATCTTAAGTGTGATCTGAGTCAGGAATATTGAATACTTTGTCAGAGGTTCCAGTCAGATGAAAGAACTAAATCTATAATCTTCATTAGAGTCCTTCCTTCCTCAGATTCCTTATTTTGGCCTGTGGGACTGAAATGGTAATGCTCTTAGAGTGAACCTAATATTAGAAAATGCATCATCATGTTTTCCTTTGTGATAATTACCATCCTTACTTCCATTACTTCTAGCTAAAGATCATCACCCTGGTAAAACTTTGCCAGAGAACCCAGCAGGATTCACCAGCACGGCCACTGCAGACCTCAGAGCCCTGCTGCAGGCCTATATAGACGGTCACTCTGTGGTCATCTTCAGTAGGTCCACATGCACACGCTGTGCTGAGGTAAGGCTTTAAACTCAAGGGGTTTAAATGGAATTGTAGCAATTTGACAAGACTTTTGAGCTCAAGTGTAAAGAATTGGATTTCACCTTTAGGAAGAGTGTACGCAGGCTGGGCGCAGTGGCTCACACCTGTAATCCCAGCACTTTGGAAGGCCAAGGCGGGCGGATCACAAGGTCAAGAGATCAAGACCATCCTGGCCAATGTAGTGAAACCCCGTCTCTACTAAAAATACAACAATTAGCCCGACGTGGTGGCATGCACCTGTAGTCCCAGCTACTCGGGAGGATGAGACAGGAGAATCACTTGAACCCGGGAGCAGAGGTTGCAGTGAGCCGAGATTGTGCCACTGCACTCTAGCCTGGGCAACAGAGCGAGACTCCATCTCAAAAAAAAAAAAAAAGGAAAAGTGTATGTAGGTGTAACTTGCTTTAGAGTAATTGTAAAATGCGGTTTTGATAACAAAATACTGCTTGAATAATCTCTTTCTGAGCTTTTGGGAAGTATGAGATGTTTTCAGGTAGTCAAGTTCAGGTAAGGTTAGGGTGGGGGAGTTACCAAACCAGTTGATGTACTGTCCTTTCAGATATGTCTGTAGGGAATATTTTATAAGGAACGGTTACTTAGGGTACTACCAAATTTTGGTAAATATCTCTTCATGCTGTGGTTTATTGTGGGGAAAATAACTTCACAAAGAATAAACTGTTTCCTACTTGGTTCTTAATCTTAGATTATCAAAGAGAAAAGGTCAGTGGTTACAGCCATGGGGAGGATTAGTTTAGTCCACCCTGAATAAATCAGGGTGAGAATTGAAAGGCAAACGTGATCTGTCTGGTGCTTCATAGTAAGGCTGAGGGCATTTACATGTCACTGAAGTTTAGCTCTAGGCCTACACAATGGAGCCTTAGGTAAACATAAGTGGCCATCTGTCCAGGTTCACTGGGAGGTTAATTTATTATTAAGTTTAAATTTCTCTCAGGTTGTCTGCCCCATGACTTACTTTCCAGATCTCAAGGAACTTGAATTCAGAAGCCTTTTTATTCTAGAAGCCTTACATAGAAATAAATGGGCTTATGGGCTTTTTGGACTCTCTTTCTCTCTCTCGCTTTGCGCGCGCGTGTGTGTGCCTGTGTGTGCCTGTGCACACGCGTACTTTTTTCCCAAGTAAAGATAAAGGAAGGTGGGCGGTGAAAACACTGAAGTAGGGAGACCCTTTCATCCTTGTCTCTCTCCTGAACACATTATGCATCGATGCCACCTTAGGCTTCATCCCAATCAATGTGATAGTGATGCCTTTCCTGTAGGACATCATATTGTGAGTAGGACTGCAAAGAGGCGGAAGACACAGGTCCCATCCCTGGGGATTTAGCTCAACTGAGAGGGCAGAACATAGGCTTAAGAAGAAAAATGATCTCAAATAACCCTTCCTAAATTCTACATGATTGGACAGGCAGTAAGTGTTAGAGAATTTAGAAGAGGGCTGGGCATTAGAAAACTGCTATGTAATTCTTGTCCTCTGGGGGCTTAGTTATCTAGTTTTGCAATTCTTGTCTGCTTTTGGAACCTACTGCCCCCACCCCCACACCACCTGCCACTTCCTTTTTTTTTAATCTTTAAAATGAAGGGCTTGAACTAGTTGCTTATTGAGGGTTTTGTTTTTGTTTTTGTTTTTGAGATAGAGTCTCACTCTGTTGCCCAGGCTGGAGTGCAATGGTGTGATCTTGGCTCACTGCAACCTCCGCCTCCTGGTTCAAGCAATTCTCCTGCCTCAGCCTCCCGAGTAGCTAGGACTACAGGTGCGGGCCACCATGCCTTGCTAATTTTCTATTTTTAGAAAAGATGGGGTTTCACTATGTTGGCCAGGCTGGTCTTGAACTCCTGACCTTGTTATGATCCTCCCGCCCCGGCCTCCAAAAGTGCTGGGATTATAGGCATGAGCCACTGCGCCCAGCCTGAGGGCTTTCTTAGTTCTGAAATTACGTGTTTGTCTAGTCTTTTTCATTACCAAACAATGGTTAAGAGCCTAGACTCTAAAGTCAGAGTGTGGATCTTGGTTCTGTGATTTATCAGGCATGTGACTTTGGTTGTTTACCTGTGGTGTACAGTTTTCCCATGTGTAAAATGTGGATATTAATAGTACCTATATCATAAGTTTGTTAGGAGGATTAAATTAATAAATATTTATAAAAGCCATAGAACATACTTGACACATAGTAAACACTATATCAGTGTTTGTTAAATAAAATAACTACTTGCATTTTTCCTTTTCCTATCAGGACTAACCTTGGGTGGTTAATCTTCCTTCTGTCAGTACTGAGGCTAGATTAAATGGTAATCAACAAATACCTGACTTAATGCTAAGTACAGTTAATCCTATCAGTGGATTAATAGCTATGTGAGTGCCATCTATATGCCATCTATGTGCCAGGCATTCAGTCGCTCTGCTTATATTTTCAAACATTATTAAAGACTTGAGAGCTGGGCACAGTGGCTTATGCCTATAATCCTAATGCTTTGGGAGGCCAAGGCAAGTGGTTCATCTGAAGCCAGGAGTTTGAGACCAGTCTGGGCAACATAACAAGACTCTATTTTTATGGGAAAAAAAAAGAAAGAAAGAAAAAAAAAAAAAAAATAAATATATATATATATATATATATATATCTTGGCATGGTTTGCATGTGCCTGTAATCCTAGCTTCTCAGGAGGCTGAGGTGAGAGGATCACTTGAGCCCAGGAGTTCAAGGTTACAGTGAGCTATGATTATGCCACTGCACTCTAGCCTGGCTGACAGAGTGAGACTGTCTCTAAAATAAATACATATGGTTGTGGTGGCTCACACCTGTAATCCCAGCACTTTGGGAGACTGAGACAGGCAGATCACTTGAGGCCAGGAGTTCAAGATCAGCCTAGGCAACATGGTGAAACCCTATCTCTTCTAAAACTACAAAAATTAGCCAGTTGTGGTGGTGAACACCTGTAATCCCAGCTACTCAAGAGGCACATGCATGAGAATCACTTAAAACTCAGGAAGCTGAGGTGGCAGTGAGGCAAATCATGCCACTGAGCTACAGCCTGGGTAACAGAGCAACACTCTATCTAAATAAATAAATAAATAAATAAAAATTAAGAAATAAAATAAATAAGTAAACAGAAAATGCCAATTTTAACCCTGCCCTAGTTCTGGAATGAAGAGTTGGGCTAGCAGTCAGGATTGCTACTAGTGATAGATAATCAGTGTGCTCCTTGCAATTCCAGGTCTCTTTGACCTGTCATTTTTCTTTTTTTCTTTTTTTTTTTTAAGTCCCCATTATGCCCCAGAATGTTCTTATTCTTACTGTTATCTCTGAAATCTACTAACTCCCTCATTTCCCAGCTCTCCTGCCTATCCCTGAAAATGCAAAGCCTTGCCTGTATTTCCCCAGTTTTACTGAATTAAAACTAGCCTGGGAATGAAGAACTTTTCCTGTAACATTTGTGTTAGTTATTTGCATGCTTATTTAAACATACAGTTGCCCGGGCGCGGTGGCTCATACCTGTAATCCCAGCACTTTGGGAGGCCGAGGCAGGCAGATCACCTGAGGTCAGGAGACCAGCCTGACCAACATGGAGAAACCCCATGTCTACTAAAAATACAAAAATTAGCCGGGTGTGTTGGCACAGGCCTGTAATCCCAGCTACTCGGGAGGCTGAGGCAGAATTGCTTGAACCCGGGAGGTGGAGTTTGCAGTGAGCCGAGATCACGCCATTGCACTCCAGCCTGGGCAACAAAAGTGCAACTGTCTCAACAACAACAACAACAGCAACAACAACACATAGTTATCCTGGCAAATTTATTTAATGTCATTATCCAAACAATCACTGGGTATGTCAGGTCTTTTAGATAAACATCCCCTGGTTTTACCTTGTTGATTTCAGATTGTTTTCAGATTGATGCCAGTTAATTTGGAAATTAATTTTCTAGTCTTTGGCTGTGAAAGATGATTAGGTGCTTTTCCTGGTAAAGTGGTGAATTTCTTCTGAGGGTATACGACTCATATACTTAGCTGTTCACATTTATTTATTTATTTAAATTACCTTGAAGTAGAATTTTCCCAGGTTTTTTTCTTTAGTTTTTATTTAATCATCTTATTTAACAAGTGGGATATGAGTAAATCAGAGCTCCGCCTCCCGGGTTCACACCATTCTCCTGCCTCAGCCTCCTGAGTAGCTGGGACTACAGGCGTCCGCCACCATGCCCGGCTAATTTTTTTATATTTTTAGTAGAGATAGGGTTTCACTATGTTAGCCAGGATGGTCTCGATCTCCTAACCTCGTGATCCACCTGCCTCAGCCTCCCAAAGTGCTGGGATTACAGGCGTGAGCCACCATGCCTGGCTGAGAAACTTTGTTTTTATATTGATACTTGGTCTGATGAATGTGCATTTCTCTCTGGGATGAGTAATGTCGTTTGCATTAATTCAAGTTGGAAAGTGCCCATAAGGAAACTAACTTCTGCATAATGTAGCTTTCCACTCTTGCATAACACATTAGTTACCGTATGTGTTTTGCATGCATCTGGCTGTGAAGAGGTTTTAAAGTGCAAAGATAATCCTCTCCACCTTTTCAGAATTGCAATATTCGTTTCTTATAGCTGTTTCAGAGTGGTGGGGGGAACTGAATTCAGATTCAGACTGGGGCTTAGGTGCCATCTAAAAGAGTTTAAGAAAAAGACTACTGGCCGGGTGTGGTGGCTCACGCCCGTAATCCCAGCACTTTGGGAGGCTGAGGTGGGCAGATCACGAAGTCAGAAGATTGAGACCATCCTGGCCAACATGGTGAAACCCCATCTCTACTAAAAATACAAAAATTGGCTGGGTGTGGTCCCACCTAATTGGTTTGCTGAGGCAGGAGAATTGCCTGGACGTGGGAGGCAGAGATTGCAGTGAGCGGAGATAGCGCCACTGCACTCCCCTGGCAACAATGCAAGACTCAGTCTCGGCCGGGCGCGGTGGCTCAAGCCTGTAATCCCAGCACTTTGGGAGGCCGAGACGGGTGGATCACGAGGTCAGGAGATCGAGCCCATCCTGGCCTACACGGTGAAACCCCGTCCCTACCAAAAAATACAAAAAACTAGCCGGGCGAGGTGGCGGGAGCCTGTAGTCCCAGCTACTCGGGAGGCTGAGGCAGGAGAATGGCGTAAACCCGGGAGGCGGAGCTTGCAGTGAGCCGAGATCGCGCCACTGCACTCCAGCCTGGGCGACACAGCCAGACTCCGTCTCAAAAAGAAAAAAAAAAGACTCTGTCTCAAAAAATAAAAATAAAAAAATAAAAAGAAGACTAATGATGTTGAATGAATGAACTGATTTTCCCATTTTATCAAAATGTTGAATTTGGTCCTATAAAAATGACAGAAATCTCCCAGTGTACTTCTATACAATAGGAAGTCTACTGTTTTAGTAGTTAAGGTTAGAATGAGACTTTTTTTGTTTTTTGTTTTTCAAGAATACATTTTCCTCATTGATCATCTCTGTGAACTTCAGGCTGCTCTGGCCTTTTAAATTTTATTGTATAACTGAAGGAATATGGTTCTAAACTTTCCTAAATTATTGACAGACTGTTTGTGTCTTGTACATAAAAGTCTCTTGTGTCAGTAGTTTAAATGTTATCTAGTGGTAAAAGTAACTTTTAAATAAAATTTTGTTTTTTATCGGTATAATTTGTATAACCATGAGCATATGATTTTTTGTTTGTTTGTTTTATTTAACAGTCTCAGGGCATAATAGCTTTTTTTGTAACTGATTTATTGGTTGAAGATTACTCAGCCAAAAAAGAAATAATACTTTGACTATTGTAAGAATATATTTTTCTCAGGTTTGCCACATAATGCTTTGGAAACATTAAGTGTTCCAATGCTTTTTAAAATATGGTATTAAATCCATTTTATAATGAGGTAGACTGAGTCACTAAACATATAAAATGTAACTTATGAAGCGATACAGATGAATCATTGACAATTGAATAGAATCAACAGACTTCAAATACTCTTTTAAATATCATTACTGTCAACAGGGAGAATCGTATGGGTTACACAAAAGTGAATTGGAAAGTTTTCAAAGGTGAAGGCTGGTTGAGAAAGGAAGTAATGAAGCTGGATAAGAGATTCTCCTGTTGGTTATAACCTCATTTTTCATTTTCCTCCTTGTTTTTCGACTTCTTCCAGGTAAAGAAGTTATTTAAATCTCTGTGTGTTCCTTATTTTGTGCTTGAACTTGATCAAACAGGTAAGTTTCTATTTAATATGTAAATCATAGCTGCTGACTGTACATTTTATTTATTCTACCTGGCTTTAATTTGTCTTCCTTGAAGTTTTTATTGTTTAGTGAGCACTTGCTAGCTCACTAGTCATTTAGACAGGGTACTCTCCTGGAGCTAATGATATTTACCTTTAGCCTTTACCTAGTTTATAGCCTTGGTATTACCCAGAGTTTCCTGTTATTGAAATTATTCTTCTTACTACTCATGAATCTAGTTACAGATACAGTATTTGCTGGTTTTATGGTAACTTTGTTTTTGCAAAATTTTCTCCTTTCTGATAAGTAATGCACATAGTATTTGAATTAAATATAAATTGAGATGCCTTCAGAAATTTTGGCAGGGACATATAAAGATCAGTAAAGGTAAAAGATCCATGAAAAGTGCTACTGGGAAATCCCAGGGAGAGAAAGGTTGGTGGAGTATAACAAAAAGTTTCTTTCTAGGACCATAGTGCTCCTTTTTTGTGGGTCAGAAAATCCCAAGGGCTCACAGGCAAACATTAAGAATCTAATCTAGGCCTGTTGGTGACTCATGCCTCTAATCCCAACACATTGGGAGGCCAAGGTGGTAGGATCGCTTGAGGCCAGGAGTTTGAGACCAGCCTGGGCAACAGAGTGAGAGCTTGTCTCTACAAAAATAAAGAATTAAAAAATCAGCCAGGCATAGTGGCATGAGCCTGTAGTTCTAGCTACTAAGGAGGCTGAGGCAGGAAGATTGCTTGAGCCAAGGAGTTCAAGGTTACAGTGAGCTATGATTGCACCATTGCACTCTAGCCTGGATTCCTGAGTGAGACCTTGTTTCAAAAAACAAAAAGAATCTCCTAGTCGCCAGCACCATCATTTCTATTAGGAAAAGTGGGCCCCTCCAGATTAGGAAGAGGAGGTAAATAAACTTCATGCCTAGTAGCTTAAAGGAAGCAGAGTCCTAGGCATTGACAGTCTCTGCTCAGTCTCCAAACGAATACAAAGATAGGGCCTGGCGTGGTGGCTCACACCTGTAATCCTAGCACTTGGGGAGGCTGTGGTGGCTGGATTCCCTGAGGTTGGGAGTTTGAGACCAGCCTAGCCAATATGGTGAAACCCCATCTCTACTAAATAATAAAAAAAAATTAGCTAGGTGTGGTGCCGTGTGCCTGCAGTCCCAGCTACTCAGGAGGCTGAGGCAGGAGAATCGCTGGAACCCTTCTTAGCAGGCGGAGGTTGCAGTGAGCCAAGATCGCATCACTGCACTCCAGCCTGGGTGACAGAGTGAGACTCCATCTCAGAACAACAACAACAACAACAAAAACAAACAGAAAAAAACAAAGAAAGGATTCAACTAGACAGAGAAAGATATATGGCAATCGGGAGATATGAGCAATTGGCATATAAGTTTCATTTCTAGGGTCAGGAGGAATGAGGTAGTTGTGTGGCAAGACATATTACTTGATGTTTCTAAAGATAGGTTCTCTAACACAGAGAGCATCACATAATAACTACCACATATAGAGTGTTAGTTCCTGTTTTACATGGACTATGCTGGGTTAAGTATAGTTACCTATCCTCACATGAACTCAGCAAGGAAGATATTCTCTATATTTTATAAATGAGGAAATTGAATCCCAGAAAAGTCAATTAACTTCCTTAACATTGACCTGGTGCAGTGGCTCATGCCTGTAATCCCAGCACTTTGGGAGGCTGAGGCGGGTGGATCACCTGAGGTTGGGAGTTGAAGACCAGCCTGACCAATATGGAGAAACCCCATCTCTACTAAAAATACTAAATTAGCTGGGCATGGTGGCTCATGCCTGTAATCCCAGTTACTCAGGAGGCTGAGGCAGGAGAATCGCTTGAACCTGGGAGGCAGAGGTTGTGGTGAGCCAAGATTGTGCCATTGTACTCCAGCCTGGGCAACAAGAGCGAAACTCAGTCTCAAAAAACAAACAAAACAAAAAACCCAAACAACAACAACAACAAAAACTTCCCTAACTTCATATGAATACTGGATCTATAATTTGGACATAGGCCTGTGTAATTCTGAAGCCTATGTTATTTCTGTAATACCGTGTTGTCTGTCTCCCCTACAGTGACCCTCTATTCCTTCATCAAGGAAGGCTCTTGCCCCTAAATACTCCATAATATGACAGGAAATCTCAATATATAAAATTTCTTCTGGGTCCAAAAGTAGCCTTTTATAAAAATATAAATTTTCCTGGGAAACTTAAGTCACTTGCAACTTGCTGTGAATTAGAGAAAAATAACCAAACAGAACAAGAACCAAACAAGCAAATTAAGCTAATATAAGATAAAGCTAATGAACATGTCCTTCAAGGATGGGAAAGGTAAAGGAGGTAACATCAGAAGAGATAGGCAGGATGAACGCACTAAGTGCTTAGGGAGCATGATTTGTAAGGATTTACTCTCTGAATCTGGAAAACTTGCATTTTTTGGTAACAAATGGGAGATGTTTTATTTCTAAAACTGTTACTAAGTGGCTAAGGAAGTTTTAAGAGTCTGTGATTTAATACATGTATGAACTTTATTTTCAGTCCCAGAAAATAAGCATTGGATTTTGAATTGACTTTTGTCCCAGTGGTCCCCCAGTTATACTTCCCTTGCTCTTTCTTTCTTTGTTTTTGTTTTTGTTTTTGAGATGGAGTTTTGCTCTTGTTGCCCAAGTTGGAGGGCAATGGCACAATCTGGGCTCACCACAACCTCCACCTCTTGGGTTCAAGTGATTGCCCTTTCTCAGCCCCCCGAGTAGCTGGGATTACAGGCATGTGCCACCACACCTGGCTTATTTTGTATTTTTAGTAGAGATGGAGTTTCTCCATGTTGGTCAGGCTGGTCTCGAACTCCTGACCTCAGGTGATCCATCCACCTCGGCCTCCCAAATTGCTGGGATTACAGGCGTGAGCCACCACACCCGGCCCCCTTGCTCTATCTTAAATGTCCTCATTACTTTATCATTTTTCAGACTATTCTTATGTTTTTAAATGTGTATTGCCAGTGGGGAGGTGCAGTGACTGAAAAATCTATTAACTTTCTCCTTTTCCAACTACTTTTCTGTGTGAGACTGGATTTTTCATTTACTTCTACCAAAACAACATATATTGCAAAAAATTAACCCAGAAGCAAATATGGGAATCTAGTTGTCTTTTATTAGGACCGATGCTAAAAAAATTCAAAAAATGTGAAACGCCAGTCTTCTCACTATGTTTATTTATGTATTTATTTTGAGACGAAGTTTCACTGTTGTTGCCCAGGCTGGAGTGCAAAGGTGCAGTCTCAGCGCACTGCAACCTCTGCCTCCCAGGTTTAAGCGATTCTCCTGCCTCAGCCTCCTGAGTAGCTGGAATTACAGGCATGAGCCACCATGCCCGGCTAATTTTATATGTTTAGTAGAGATGGGATTTCTCCACATTGGTCAGGCTGGTCTTCAACTCCCAACCTCAGGTGATCCACCGCCCTCGGCCTCACAAAGTTCTGGGATTATAGGTGTGAGACCAACCTGGCTAACATGGTGAAATCCCGTTTCTACTACAAATATAAAAATTAGCCAGGCGTGGTGGTGGGCGCCTGTAATCCCAGCAACTCAGGAGGCTGAGGCAGGAGAATCACTTGAACACGGGAGGCGGAGGTTGCAGTGCACCGAGATTGTGCCATTGCACTCCAGCCTGGGCAACAAGAGCAAGACTCCATATCAAAAAAAAAAAAAAAAAAAAAAAAAACAACCAAGTTTTATACCCTGTTCTAAGGCAAGTAGGAAGCATGAATATTAACACAGTTTTGGTTTTGTGAGATGTATTTGTCCCAAGTATAGGAGAAACACCATTCTACATGTGCAGTTGGCCCTAGCCACACAGGAGAGATGTGATCTGGTTCATGTCTTCCAGGAGCTTGCAATCATGGAGCTGGAACTGCTGATGTAGTCTCTAAGTGCTGGTTTCATGAATAAACACCTCCTTTATCTGTTTCTTCTAGGCTCCAAAAGAACCCTCCATAGGCATGATTTTTCACACCAGTGTTGGCTACGTAATCTTCCCGGGGCCTGGATCATAGTGGGTATTTAAAGAGTCAGAAGAGTAATTGGTAGACAGGAATATTTGGTATAGAATCAGATGGGTACATTTATTCATTCAGCATATTTATTGAGTGCCTGCTGTGCACTAGGCTCTGTATACTAAGCACTGGTAATACTGTAGTATATTAGGCAGGTGTGCTTCCTGTCTAAAGGAATTAGACTTGCTTGTGTGTGTGGTTTGTTTTTTCTCCCAGCAAATTCCTTTTATTTTCCTTTAGAACTGAGGGCCTGTATACTGCCTAACTGGATTGGTAATGGAGTGAGTGCCCCGTGAATTCCTGTGTTTGCAGTATATCACCTCTCAAAGAAAATCAAGAAGAGAATTTGTGCTACCAGGGGATCCTCTCTCTCCACCCTAACATTTTCTTCTTCCTTCTTTTGGCTGTATTTTGGCCAGTCTACATAAATTAAGGTTATTATTTGAAAACAACCATCAAGGTCAACTGAGTTCTACTGAGATTGGTATTGGAGAGAGAAACTCAGCACCGGGAGGCCTGGCATTCATGTCCTGTGTGTAGGCAGTGGTAGTAGTCATACATGCTATCCTCCCTGTGCCAGAGGCTTATGCATGTTCTCCTATTTATTCAGAATACCACCACACAAGTAGGTGGTGATATCACCTTCTTATGATGAGGAAATAAAAACATAGTAAAGTATTAGTATACAGGATGGCTGGCTTTCTGTGAACCTACTGGCAATTTTTGGTCCCTCCCACTGCTTTCTGAGACTATCTCATAGAACCTTTCATGACTTGCCTCACCTGTCTTATGTATAATGTTCATGGTGTCGATATCATGATAGGTGTTCCTAGATGTAATGGTGTATGTCGCACACACATGTGATGGTATGTCTGGTGGCAGAAGTTGTACAATCTGCCACCATGCCAGCTACATACACCTTTGCTATCCCTGTGGATGAGCTGCCACTCACAGGGCCTGTTGATTTACGAAGACTTGTATCTATACTTTGGGTGTCTTCCTAGGAGCTTTGATCTAAGGAACAGACAACATCAATGTAATCATCCTAATTTGGTCTGGCAGCTGCTGACATTCTATAGCTATAAATGTGGAAAACAGACATAAGATTTCAGCAGTTTGCCAAAAGTATGCATCTGGATGCCATATGTCACTAGCTTGGGGGTTCTGATGTGTATTATTCATGTCTCCTGGCTGCTTACGGAGGACATGCTTTTAATGCCTTCAGCAAATGGGAGAGGAGCTATTATTTGAGTTTCTTTTTATGGCAGTGTCCCATATCTCTCTTAATCCTCACAACAGCTTTGTGTGGTTGTTGGAATTAACTCTGTTGTTGTGAGGAAGCAAATGCTCAGTATTTGAATAATTTGCTCAGTGTTGCTGTGTCAAGCCCAGGCCTGTCTGCTTCCCCAGTTGCCTCTTTGGGGATTGTTTTCCTTCAGCAAATGAAAACCCCTCACGAGCAGAGGTACCCTAACTAGTTCAGTTCTCACCACTTTGGTATTGATACTTACTCATTCAACAGATTCGTTTTGGGCACCTATATGTATGCCAAGCACTGGCAGGAGAGAGAAGATGAGTAAGGCACAACCTCTTTCTTTAAGATCACCTTACTTGTTTGCCTCTGCCTCCCTTCCAATGTCAGTGTAATCAGGTATCTCTAAAGGCTGTAGGATAACAGAGTTGCTGGTGGATAGGTGTTTTCTGGGTGGACAAAGGTAGTGGGTAAGACATTTAAAGATGTAAACAAAAGCAACTTAGAAAGCATCATGGCGTGTTCATTTAGAGCAAACCTCACAAGGCCTGGGGCAGAGAATGATGAGAGGTAAGAGTTGAAAAGCAAAGAGGCTTTCTCCCAAAGGGAATGAGGAGACATGGGAGGTTGTTCTGTTTATTTTATGAATGAGGCTCAAAATATTCTTTAAGCATTTTGGTTTTGTCTATAAAAATGTTTATTTTTTTTAAATTTGGAGACCACAGTGTAATAAAATACAAAAAAAAAAAAAAAAAAAAAAAACATATAATTGCATCCAGAGATAGCCACTATTAATATTTTATGTCTTTTTTGTAAACTGTGTTCTGTTTTATTATTTAATATTTTACATATTATGTAAGTTCTTAATTTTCTCAATGACTACAAAATAGTCCATGTATTTACTTAGCCATTCTACTATATTTGGACAAATAGTCTATTGCCAATTTTTTGCTATTGTGGAATAACAGGTTAGAAATATTTTTCTTTGTACATGAAGTTTTTGCTGTATTTAGAATTATTTTCTTAGGATAGATTACTGGAATGGATTTATGGATCAGATTATGAACAATTCTAAGGTTCTAGAGCCCTTTAAATGGTGTGTACTAATCAATAACTTCATAAGCTCAAAGAGTTCTCCGTACTTAGTAGTAAGAAATAATTAATAGGTTTTGGGCCAGGTGCAGTGGCTCATGCCTGCAATTCCAGCGCTTTGGGAGGCTGAGGCAGGCAGATCACGAGGTCAAGAGATTGAGACCAGCCTGGATAACATGGTGAAACCCCGTTTCTACTAAAAATACAAAAATTAGCTGGGTGTGGTGGGGCGCGGTTTAAAAAAAAAAAAAGTGATCTGGCTGGACAAACTGAGCCAGTCCCACATAAAATCTTTAAAAAAAAGAAAAGAATTCGGAGGCCGAGGCAGGCGGATCACGAGGTCAGGAGATCGAGACCATCCTGGCTTACACGGTGAAACCCCACCTTACTAAAAGTACAAAAAAAAATTAGCCGGGCCTGATGGCAGGCGCCTGTAGTCCCAGCTACTCAGGAGGCTGAGGCAGGAGAATGGCCTGAACCCAGGAGGTGGAGCTTGCAGTGAGCTGAGATGGTGCCCCTGCACTCCAGCCTGGACGACAGAGCGAGACTCTGTCTCAAAAAAAAAAAGAAAAGAAAAGAAAAGAAATACTAATAAGTTTTAAAAAATCATTATTTGCCTATTGGAGAGGTAAAAACAGATTTCTTTATCTTAATTTGCATCACTTTGATTATTAATGAGGCACAATATTTTTTCCTGTATGTTATATTTCCTATACGTGCCTTGCTGGGCTCAGGTGGTCCTCCCACCTCAGCCTTCCAAGTCGCTGGGACTATCTAAATTGTATTCACTGTGTTGTATTTTATTATCTAAATTGCCTGTTCATTTTCCTCATGCAATAATAATAATAGGGAGACCCTGGGTGTGGTGGCTTACGCCTGTAATTCCAGCACTTTGGGAGGCTAAGGTGGATGGATCACAAGGTCAGGAGATCGAGACCATCCTGGCCAATATGGTAAAACCCTGTGTCTACTAAGAATACAAAAATTAGCTGGGCATGGTGACGCATGCCTGTAGTCCTAGCTACTTGGGAGGCTGAGGCAGGAGAATCACTTGAACCTGGGAGGTGGAGGTTGCAGTGAGTCGAGATCATGCCACTGCACTCCAGCCTGGTGACAGAGCAAGACTTCATCTCAAAAAAAAAATTAATAATTAATAATAATAGGAAGAAACCTTGAAACCTTTATATATAGCAATGTCTTTCTGTCTTTCCTTCTCTCTTTCTTTCTTTTTTTTTTTTTAATGGAGTCTTGCTCTATTGCCCAGGCTAGAGTGCAGTGGTATGATCTTGGCTCACTGTAGCCTTGAACTTCTGGGCTCATGCAATCCTCCCACCTCAGCCTCCTGAGTAGATGGGAGTACAGGTATGTGCCACCATACCCAGCTAATTTTTGTATTTTTTGTAGAGATGAAGTCTCATGAGCTACCGTGCCCAGCCTGCCTTTCTTTCCTTCTTTCTTTTCTTTGTTTTCTTCTTTCTTTCTTTCTTTGCCCTTTCTTTTCTCTTTCTTTCTTTTTTCTGAGACTATCTTGTAGAACCTTCCATGACCTGCCCCACCTGTCTTATGTATAATGTTCATGGTGTTGATATCATGATAGATGTTCCTAGATGTGCTGGTGTCTTTCTTTTCTTTTCTTTTCCTTTCTTTCTTTCTTCTTTCTTTCTTTCCTTCCTTCCTTCCTTCTTTCCTTCCTTCTTTCTTCCTTCCTTCCTTCCTTTTTCCTTCTTTCTTTCTTTCTCTTTCTTTCTTTCTTTCTCTCTTTCTTTTCCTTCCTTCCTTCCTTCCTTTCTTCTTCCTTCCTTCCTTCCCTCCCTCCTTCCCTCCTTCCCTCCTTCCTTCCTTTCTCTCTCTTTTCACTTTTTGAGACAGAGTTTTGCTTTTGTTGCCCAGGCTGGAGTGCAATGGCATAATCTGGGCTCCCTGCAACCTCCGTCTCCCGAGTTCAAGCAATTCTCCTGCCTCAGCCTCCTGAGTAGCTGGAATTACAGGCACCTGCCACCACGCCCAGCTAATTTTTTATATTTTTAGTAGAGATAGGGTTTCATCATGTTGGCCAGGCTGGTCTCAAACTCTGACCTCAGGTAATCCACCCACTTCGGCCTCCCAAAGTGCTGAGATTATAGATGTGAGCCACTGGACCTGGCCCCTTCCTCTCTCTTTCTGTCTCTCTCTCTCTTTCTTTCTTTTACTTTTTATTTTTGTTTTTTTGAAATGGAGTATCACTGGCCAGGCGCGGTGGCTCATGCCTGTAATCCCAGCACTTTGGGAGACCAAGGTGGGTGGATCACGAAGTCAGGAGATCGAGACCATCCTGACTAACACGGTGAAACCCCGTCTCTACTAAAAATACAAAAAAAAAAAAAGTAGCCGGGTGTGGTGGCAGGTGCCTGTAGTCACAGCTACTCGGGAGGCTGAGGCAGGAGGATGGCGTGAACCCGGGAGGCGGAGCTTGAAGTGAGCTGAGATTGCACCACTGCACTCTAGCCTGGGTGACAGAGCGAGACTCCATCTCAAAAAAGAAAAAAAAAAAAAAAGAAATGGAATATCACTCTGTCCCTAGGCTGGAGTACAGTGGCACAACCTCAGCTCATGCAACCTCCGCCTCCCAGGTTCAAGCAATTATCCTGCCTCAGCCTCCTGAGTAGCTGGGACTATAGGCTGCACTACCATGCCTGGTTAATTTTTGTATTTTTAGTAGAGACGGGGTTTCACCATGTTGGCCAGGCTGGTCTCGAACTCCTGACCTCATGTGATCCACCCTCCTTGGCCTCTCAAAGTTCTGGGATTACAGTCGTGAGCCACCGTGCCTCGCCTACAGTAGAACTTCTTTGAAAACTGGAACCAATCCTCTCAAACCCTGCCACTGCTTATCAATTAAATTTATGTCATATTATAACTCTGTTGCTGTCATTTCTTCTTCTTTTTTTTTTTTTTTTTTTTGAGACATAGTCTCACTCTTTTTGCCCAGGCACTATCTCCACTCACTGCAACCTCTGCCTCTTGGGTTCAAGTGATTGTCCTGCCTCAGCCTCCCAAGTAGCTGGGATTACAGGTGCCTGCCACCATGCCTGGCTAATTTTTGTGTTTTTAGTAGAGGTGGGGTTTCTCCACGTTGGCCAGGCTAGTATCAAACTCCTGAACTAAGGTGATCCGGCCCGCCTTGGCCTCCCAAAGTGCTGGGATTATAGGCGTAAGCCACCGTGCCTGGCCCTTGTTGTCATTTCAACAATGTTCACAGCATCTTCATCAGGAGTAGATTCTCTCTCTAGAAAATCATTATTTGTTCATCCATAAGAAGCAACTCCTCATCCATTCAAGTTTTACATGAGCTTACAGTAATTCAGTCATGTCATCAAACTCTATTTTTTGTGTTTTTTTTCCTTCTTTTTCTGTTGTTATTTTATTTATTTATTTTTTTTGAGACAGGGTTTCACTCTGTCACCCAGGCTGTGCTGCAGTGATGCAGTCATGGCTCACTGTGGCCTCAACCTCCCGGGCTCAAATGATCCTCCTGCCTCAGCCTCTCAAGTACTTGGGACTACAAGCACATGCCACCACACCCAGCTAATTTTTTTTTTTTTTTTTTTGAGATGGAGTCTCAATCTGTCCCTAGGCTGGAGTACAGTGGCGCGATCTCGGCTCACAGCAACCTCTGCCTCCTGGGTTCAAGCGATTCTCCTGCCTCAACCTCCCAAGTAGCTGGGACTACAAGCGCATGCCACCATGCCCAGCTAATTTTTTTTGTATTTTTAGTAGAGATGGAGTTTCATCATGTTGGCTAGGATGGTCTCGATCTCCTGACCTCGTGATCCTCCCTCCTTGGCCTCCCAAAGTGCTGGGATGACAGGTGTGAGCCACCGTGCCTGGCCCACCCAGCTAATTTTTAAAATTTTTTGTAGAGACAGGGTCCCACTATGTTGCCCAGGCTAGGCTTGAATTCCTGAGCTCAAGCAATCCTCCTACCTTGGCCTCCCAAAGTGCTAGCATTTTAGATGTGCACCATCATGCCTGGCCTCTTGTTCTCTTGTTATTTCCACTATATCTTTAGTTACTTCCTCCACTGAAGTCTTGAATTCATCAAAGTCACTCATAAGGGTTGGAATCACCTTATTCCAAACTCCTGTTAATGTTGATACGTTGATTTTTTCCCATGAATCATGAATGTTCTGAATGGCATCTAGAATGGTGAATCCTTTCCAGAAGGTTTTCAGCTTACTTTGCCCAGATTCATCAGAGGAATCACTGTCTATGGCACTTATAGCCTTATAATATGCATTTCTTAAATAATAAGACTTGAAAGTCAAAATTACTCCTTTATCCCTGGGCTGCAGAATGGGTTTTGTGTTAGTAGTCACGAAAACAACATTCATCTCCTTGTACGTCTCCATCAGATCTCTTGGATGACCACATGCACTGTCAGTGACCAGGAATATTTTCAAAAGTCTTTTGTTCTGAGTAATGGGTCTCAACAGTGGCTTTAAAATAAACCATGCTGTAAACAGATGTGCTGTCATTCAGGCTTTGTTGTTGTTCCATTTCTAGAGCAAGGGCAGAGTAGATTTATCATAATTCTTAATGGGCCCTAAGATTTTCATGGTAAGTCCATTTGTCTCCTGTTTAAATCATAAGTATAGAAACACCTTAATATGGTCATTATTTGATGGTAGTGAGATGGAAAATACTTTGCCATCTTAGAAAGGGCAATGACTAAATACTGGCCTAATGCATGTTTTTCCTCCGAAAAGGAGGAAAACCACTTAATGGTCAACATTGAATCCTGTCAAGCAGTGTAGGAGTTAATATAGCCTCCTTTATAGCAATACAGTCTCAGGATATTCCTGAGATTATTGAAAGATTAAATAGACCGGGCATGGTAGCTCACGCCTATAATCCTAGCATTTTGGGAGGCCGAGGCGGGGGGATCACCTGAGGTCAGGAGTTTGAGACCAGCCTGGCCAACATGGTGAAACCCTGTCTCTGCTAAAAATACAAAAAAAATAGCCAGGTGTGGTGGCACGAGCCTGTAATCTCAGCTACTCAGTTTCATGCACATCCGTGTGAAGAGACCACCAAACAGGTTTTTTGTGAGCAGCAAGGCTGTTTATTTCACCTGGGTGCAGGCAGGTTGAGTCTGAAAAGAGAGTCAGCAAAGGGTGGTGGGATTATGATTAGTTCTTTTTTTTTTTTTTTTGAGACAGAGTCTCACTCTGTCATCCAGGCTGGAGTGCAGTGGCTCAATCTCAGCTCACTGCAAGCTCCGCCTCCCAGGTTCGCACCATTCTCCTGCCTCAGCCTCCCGAGTAGCTGGGACTATGGGCACCCGCGACCACACCCGGCTAATTTTTTTGTATTTTTTAGCCAGGATGGTCTCGATCTCCTGATCTTGTGATCCACCCACCTTGGCCTCCCAAAGTGCTGGGATTACAGGCGTGAGCCACCATGCCTGGCCATATTATTAATTCTTATAGGTTTTGGGATAGGTAGTGGAGTTAGGAGCAATGTTTTGCAGGCAGGGGGTGGATCTCACACAGTACATTCTCAAGGGTGGGGAGAATTACAAAGAACCTTCTTAAGGGTGGGGGAGATTACAAAGAACCTTCTTAAGGGCGGGGTAGATTACAAAGTACATTGATCAGTTAGGGTGGGGCAGAAACAAATCATAATGGTGGAATGTCATCAGTTAAGTCTATTTTCACTTCTTTTGTGGATCTTCAGTTGCTTCAGGCCATCTGGATGTATATGTGCAGGTCACAGGGGATATATATGATGCCTTAACTTGGGCTCAGAGGCCTGACACTCAGAAGGCAGAGGTTGCCGTGAGCCAAGATTGAGCCAATGCACTCCAGCCTGAGCAACAGAGCGAGACTCTAGAAAGAAAGATGTATTTGGATTCACTTTAAGAAAGAGTAAATAAGCATTTAGGGCTGGGCACTGTGAGGCATGCCTGTAATCCCAGTGGCCAACCTGGTGAATCCCTGTCTCTACTAAAAATACAAAAATTAGCTGGGCATGGTGGTGAGTCCCTGTAATCCCAGCTACTTGGGAGGCTGATGTTATAAGTAAAGTTTCAGTGCCGCAAAAGAAATAGCACTTGAATATAAAGTTTTCTTTTTAATTCTCAGCAAGGCAAGTTACTTCTATAGAAGGGTGTTCCCTTGGGGTTCTTATCCCTGACACATGTGGCCCCTGCTGCTGTGTCCTTCCCCTATTGGCTAGGGTTAGACTGCACAGGCTAAACTAATTCCGACTGGCTAATTTAAAGAGAGTGACAGGGTGCGTGGTTTAGCGGAAAAAATTGTTATGACAGAGCAGGTAGTGAGTCAGGGTGGGATAGGTAATCAGAACGAGTTAGGGTGGAGCAGGTAATCAGAATGAGTCTGGGTGGAGTAGGTAATCGAAAAAGGTTGCTTTCCGAGGAAGTTAAGTTTAAAAGAAGTAGGCAAAAGGCCTAGCACTGTGGCTCATGCCTGTAACCAAGTACTTTGGGAGGCTTAGGCGGTCAGATCACGAGGTCAGGAGATCAAGACCATCCTGGCTAAGGTGAAACCCAGTCTCTGCTAAAAATACAAAAAAATTAGCCGGGCGTGGTGGTGGGCGCCTGTAGTCCCAGCTACTCAGGAGGTTGAGGCAGGAGAATGGCATGAACCCGGGAGGCGGAGCTTTCAGTGAGCCGAGATACCGCCACTGCATTCTAGCCTGGGCGACAGAGCGAGATTCCATCTCAAAAAAGAAAGAAAAAAAAAGTAGAAGACAAGTGATTTGTTTTTTCTAAGACCAGCCCAGAGCGGGCACAAAAGAACCAGCAGGTAGGCAAGTGTAACAGCAAAACTGCAAGTTTATTTTGGTAACCTAAGGTGTGGGGGAGAAGTCTGTCAGCCTCCAGCGAAGGAGGCCGGCAGAGTCCCCCGTGGGGCTCTCAGATGGACTTCCCACAGTCCCGACATCCCGACAGGAGTGGGGCTGTGAGAAGGCTGCGTGGCTCACTGGCCAAGAGTGGCTTTTCTAGGAGTGGGAGGGCAATAGGCAGGGCATGGGCATGTCGGGGGGCGTTCCACAGGTGCGACCAGGTAAATCTTAGTCTCTTCGGATTGACGTCACCTGGCGCATGCCCAGTTGGTCTGCACCTTCCCGGGCGCCGGCTGCATTTTTGCGCATACAGGAAGAGCTGGTGAAGAAGAACCCGGAAGTGCGCCATCCTGCCTCCGTTCATCCAAACAGTCCAACCTTTTATTGATAATAGTGATAAAGGGGCGCCGTGGTCTGTCTGGCTACTTCCTGCTGTTAAGGGGCGTCGTTAAGGTCAGGGCCCATGGTTGGTATTTGGACGCACGGATGAAAAATAAAATAAGGCACAGTATTAGTATAGGAATGAGGAATGGAAGCATTTGTTGGAATATGGGCAAAACCCAGAAGGATGGTCCTGGCAAGGTTGGGGAGTATGAGATAGTTAAGAAAATTTAGTAAGTTTGAGGCGAGTGGGGGAAAGCCAAACTGATTTCCACTGATTGCTTTCGGTAGGGGCCCTTTTTAGTTGGGAATGAGGAATGAGTGCGCAAAGTACTTGTTGGCCAGGCAGCAATTAAGGATTGGAGTTTTTCGTGGAGTGGATGGCTTTCCACTTATTCCTACTACAGAGATATTGGATGGAAGGCTAGGTCCAGAGAAGGACAGCAAAACAGAATAGGTAGCCTCGCTGTTGATTAAAAATTAATTGTCTTACCCGCTACCAGGAGAGTTACCCACGGCTCGGCGAGGGTGATGGGGGTCCCCGAGTCTCGGCACCTTCAGTTGTCATCGTCCAGATGTAGGAGCTGGAAGGAGCTCCCAGGATCCTGGGAAAGGGGGTCACGTGGAGGCGCGGCACCTGTTCTCAGGGTGGGACAATCAGACTTCCAGTTTCCTCCCTGCTGGCAAGCAGGGCAGGGGGGTTGCTGGTGGACGAGGGTTAGGACATTCACTGGCCTAATGTCCTGATGCCTTAAGGCTGCATTGGGGCTCGGGGACCTTGCGGACACCTGTTGGCATAGTGTCCTGCCTTGCCGCACTTATAGCAGGCAGGCTCCTTTTGTAGCTTTGGAGTCTGTGGGGTGTGTGCTCTCTGGGCTGGGGTTACGACTGGGCTGTAAAGCCGCTGCTAGGAGCTGTGCCTTCTGTTCAAGGCGAGCCTGCCGTCTCCTCTCTGGAGTTATAGACCTTAAGGGCTAATTTAACTAGGTCTTGTATTGGTGTCTGAGGACCATCCTCTACCTTTTGAAGGTTTTTTACGAATGTCAGGAGCTGATTGAGAAATGAAATAAGATGCCAAAATGGTGGCCCCTGTGGGGGAGGCCAGATCTAACCGGGTATATTGGGTTAGAACCTCAGTCAGTTTAGGGTAGAAGTTAGGATAACCTGGAGGTCATGCCAAGTTAAGTCATAGGCCTGACAAAGGTATCTAAATTCCTTTATGTATATGGTAGGATTAGCTGAGAAATCACCTAAACGCTTCTCAATTTTGGAAAGATCGGCCAATGAAAAAGGGACATGTACTCTGACTACCCCTTCCGCCCCAGCCACCTCTTGCAAAGGTGCTAACACTGTAGAGGGTGTGGGCAGAGATAGGGGACTCAAGACAGCCAGTTGGGGGCCCCGAAGGAGGCATGGGACCGAGTGGATTACTAGTAGATAAGGAGGAGGAAGGAGGAGTCTGGATGGGGGGAGGAGGAGGAGTCTGGGCAGGAAGGGAGGGGGTGGGGAGAGTGGGGAGAGAAGGAGTATAGGGACGAGAGCCTAAGGCCCAAAAGCCTTGTATGTAATTAATTTCGGACCACTTGCCTAGCCGCTGGTAGAAATTGCTGAGGTCGATCACGCCACAGTGGAAAGGAAAATTAAGCGCTTCCTCCTAAGGTCTTGTTCGAGCTGTAAGGTTTTTAAATTGGCTAGGAGGCACCCTAAGGGGGTGCTCTTTGGAAATTTGGACTGGGGGGTTTCCCGTTTGTTTCCTCTTTACTTACACAATGGACACAATGGAAATGGAAGTGGATCTCTGCCTGGCTTCAAAGCGTCCTTTGGAACCAGCACAGACAGACTGGAGGCTCATGGAGCCAAAGTGGAGATTACCTTCAGGCGGACGTCTCCGTCCTGAACGGGTCTCCCGAGCCACTTGGTGGCTCAAAATGGACCTCGGACCTGCGCAGGATTTTGGCCAAGGGACACAATGGACACAATGGAAATGGAAGTGGATCTCTGCCTGGCTTCAAAGCGTCCTTTGGAACCAGCAGAGACAGACTGGAGACTCATGGAGCCAAAGTGGAGATTACCTTCAGGCAGATGTCTCCGTCCTGAACGGGTCTCCCGAGCCACTTGGTGGCTCAAAATGGACCTCGGACCTGCGCAGGATTTCTGGCCAAGGGAGGTAAAGAGGAGACAAGGGCACTTACCCCAGAGAGGCCGGTGCTCTTTGGAAATTTGGACTGGGGGTTTCCCGTTTGTTTCCTCTTTACTTACACAATGGACACAATGGAAATGGAAGTGGATCTCTGCCTGGCTTCAAATCATCCTTTGGAACCAGCAGAGACAGACTGGAGGCTCATAGAGCCAAAGTGGAGATTACCTTCAGGCGGACGTCTCCGTCCTGAACGGGTCTCCCGAGCCACTTGGTGGCTCAAAATGGACCTCGGACCCGCGCAGGATTTCTGGCCAAGGGAGGTAAAGAGGAGACAAGGGCACTTACCCCAGAGAGGCCATGAGAGTGAGGGAAGCGGGTCTCAGGTCCTGGTCCGTCTGCGGTGTGGGAGCAGGAGGAGGTTCCTCAACCCCTAGAGGCCTGAGGAGGGGTCTCCTCCCGGGTCTTCGGCACCAACTGATTTGTTTTTTCTAAGACCTGCCGAGCGAGCACAAAAGAACCAGCGAGTAGGCAAAGGTCAGGAGCAAAACTGCAAGTTTATTTTGGTAACCTAAGGTGTGAGGGAGAAGTCTGTCGGCCTCCGGCGAAGGAGGCCGGCAGAGTCCCCCTGTGGGGCTCTCGGACGGAGTTCCTGCTGTCCAGACATCCCGACAGGAGTGAGAGATTCAGGAAGGCGGCGTGGCTCACTGGCCAAGAGTGGCTTTTCTAGGAGTGGGAGGGCAATAGGCAGGGCACGGGCCTGTCAGGGGGCGTTCCACAGGTGCGACCAGGTAAATCTTAGTCTCTTCGGATTGACGTCACCTGGCGCATGCCCAGTTGGTCTGCACCTTCCCTGGCGCCGGCTGCATTTTTGCGCGCGGGGGAAGAGTTGGTGAAGAAGAACCCGGAAGTGCGCCATCCTGCCTCCGTTCATCCAAACAACAAGGAATTGAACATACTAACATATTGATTCTTTGAAAAAGAAAGTTAGAACTTATATCTAACAGTGAGGCAGGAGAATTGCTTGAACCTGGGAGGCAGAGGTTGCAGTGAGCTGAGATCGCGCCATTGCACTCCAGCCTGGGCGACAAGAGCCAGACTCCCTCTCAAAAAAAAAAAACATTTAAAATCCATAGATACTTTTTCGGTCTCCGGCTGTTGCTGCAAGAGAAGCCACCATGTCTGCGCATCTGCAATGGGTGGTTGGCACTGCTCCAGTTTCCTGATCAAGAGGAATAAGCAGACCTACAGCACCGAGCCCAATAACTTGAAAGCCTGCAACTGCTTCCGCTACATTGGGCTCATTCACTGCAAGACTGTGGGCGTGGAGCCGACAGCCTACGGCAAAGGTGTCGTGATCGTGAAGCAGAGATCCAGCCAGCAGAAGCCTGCCACCTCCTACCTACGGACCACCATCAACAGGAATGCTCAGGCCGGGCACGGTGGCTCACACCTGTAATCCCAGCACTTCTGGAAGGCGGAGGCGGGCAGATCACGAGGTCAGGAATTCAAAACCAGCCTGACCAACATAGTGAAACCCCGTCTCTACTAAAAATACAAAAATTAGCTGGGCATGGTAGCATGTGCCTATAGTCCCAGCTACTCAGGAGGCTGAGGCAGGAGAATCACTTGAACCCAGGAGGCAGAGGTTGTGGTGAGCCGAGATTGCGTCACTGCACTCCAGCCTGGGCAACAGAGTGAGACTCCATCTCAAAAAAACAAACAGCAACAAAAAAACAAGAATGCTCGTGCCACCCTCAGCAGCATCAGACGCAGGATCCTCAAGAACAAGTACCGCCCTGACCTGCACATGGCAGCCTTCTGCAGGTCCAGCGCCATCCTGCAGCAGCCAGAAGCCTGTGATGGTGAAGAGGAAGCGGACCGCCTCACCAAGAGCTCCTGAGCCCCCTGCCCCCAAAGCAATAGTCAGCTGACTTTCTCAAAAAAAAAAAAAAAAAAAACGAATCACAAGGTCAGGAGATCGAGACCATCCTGGCTAACACGGTGAAACCTTGTCTCTACTAAAAATACTAAAAATTAGCCGGGTGTGGTGGCGGGCGCCTGTAGTCCCAGCTACTTGGGAGGCTGAGACAGGAGAATGGCCTGAACCTGGAAGGTGGAGATTGCAGTGAGGCGAGATAGCGACATTGCACTCCAGCCTGGGTGACAGAGTGAGACTCTATCTCAAAAACAAAACAAAACAAACAAAAAATCTATAAATAAAGGAATTCAGATATATACTGGTGGAGAACTATAAGGTTCTCATCTGTCTTTGGGGTGGAGAAATTGGTCTGAATGCCTCTTAATGAGACATAGGTCGCTCTCAGTTCAAACCAGGGCCTAGAGCGTTAGGAAGATCCAAGGCTCCTTCAGGCTCAGCTCCACGAAGTGACCATAGCTTTCTATTAACGACTGGTAGCCATCAACTGTCTCAGGATTCTGGGATTTTGGCTGTCAGAAAAATTAGAGGGGGATGTTCCGCTCAAGATCAACTATCTAATAATCTTTAAGAATTTAGAGGTTAATAATAATAAGCTATGTGACACTTCTTTCATCTTAGCATCTAATAGCTGTTTACCACTACTAATTAGTATATAACTCCTTGGCTGATGGTGAGGGTGGTTGATCTGCACTTTTATGAGATGAAACATCTGAGAGTTGACTTGAATGGAGCCTGTACCTCTTGAGGTACTTCTGATCAGTGGTTTCCTACGTGAAAACCATTTTCTTTCCCCTAAGATTGAAATGGGACACTGAGCGACCCAAAGCAAGTGGATTGCAGAAGGGGAATATTCTGCATGTACTAGCACGTGCACATTATACATGTGTGTACATGTAATGCAGAATGCAGGCACTAATTTTTAAAGACATTTTTTCATGTTCCTTTCACTCCTTTTAGCCAGTTGTTTAAGAAAATTATGTTTTTCTAGCCAGGAGTGGTGGCGCATGCTTGTAATCCCAGCTACTCGGGTGGCTGAGGCAGGAGAACCACTTGAACCCAGGAGGTAGAGGTTGGTTGCAGTGAGCCGAGATCGCGCCACTGTACTCCAGCCTGGGCAACAAGAGCAAAACTCCGTCTCAAAAAAAAAAAAGAAAATTATGTTTTTTTTCTTTTGACAAGAAAAGACAAGCTCTGAGTAATGAGAATATACACACTGTGGAAAATGGCATGCTTAGCCATAGACTGCTAATTAAAAGTAAAATGCAAAAATGAATATGCTACTCCTTGAGTTAGGTTTGTTGTTTTTTTGGAGATGAAGTTTCGCTCTTGTTGCCCAGGAGTGCAATGACGTGATCTTGGCTCACTGCAACCGCCGTCTCCCAGGTTCAAGCGATTCTCCTGCCTCAGCCTCCCAAGTAGCTGGGATTACAGGTATGCACCACCATGCCTGGCTAATTTTGTATTTTTAGTAAAGAAGGGGTTTCTCCGTGTTGGTGGGGCTGGTCTTGAACTCCCAACCTCAGGCGATCCACCTGCCTCCCAAAGTGCTGGGATTACAGGTATGAGCCACTGTACCCCACCTTGAGTTAAGTTTTGATCAGTGTCCACTGTAATGTTTTGTTGACAGTTACTGTGAATGACCGACTTGTAAAAGGGGAAAATCCAAACTTCTAACCACACTGAGGTCATCATGGATTTATACCATGCATGAGGCCATAATGATTATAGTAACTAAACTATTGAGTCTTTTACATCTATTTACATCTATTTACTCATCTCATTCTCCACAATCACCACATAAGGTGTAGATACTTTATTTATCACCATTTTTCAGATGAGTAAAGAAGGCACTCCTTTACTCACCACAAGGGAGAGGTAACAGAACTTGCCTAAGGGCATGCAGCTTGCCAGCAGAAAAGCCAGGTTATGTGATTTCATTGCAGGCTCTTATAACTATTGAGCTATACTGCTTGTTAGTAGAAAGCCAGATGATGCTATGGGATTAGCCCAGAGATTTACAAAAGAGGAGACCTGGGCGCATTTGAAGGCAGAATGGCTTGAACAGCCCTGAATACAAGATAGGAAGAGGATGTTGAAGAAAGGTGGTGTCCCCTAAGACCACTCGGAATTAGGATAGGTTATAGGTTGTAGTGCTCTGGTAAAGGGAAGCTTTAGCAGAGGTAGAACAATCCTTATTATTCTGAGGTTGCAGTGAAGTATAAGTATAGAGAGCTGCTGTGAAGAGAAGACACAGAAGTGAAAGTAACTTGTACCTGATGACTTGAGCTTCTGGGCAGTGTGCTGGAGCTGGCTCGTACCAGCTCAAGAGAGCCCTTGTTAGACATCAAGGAATTTTGCAAGTAGGTTGGTAGCTTGAAATTAGCCGAAGTGGGAATATTTCAACTCTGGAAATTAGCAAATACTACAAATCAGGGCCTCCTCACCAGCACTCAGAACTGGTTTACCAGAACACCTTACACTCCCTTTTTTCTCTTTTCCGCTTCACTAACAGTAAAAAGCCTGCTGAAGTGCCAGTTGAATTCAAACCTTGAGTGAGTGCCGATTATGGGAAAGGCACTGTGCCAGATCCCAGGGTAAGAAAGACCAACCCCTCAAGTGAATAATACTGTGATGGAGAGTGAAGAGCGTGCAGGTGTAAATCCTGGACTAGCTGTCGGCTCTTGAGACAGTCACTTAACCTTGGGTTACTCATCTGTAAAAGGAGATAATAATACATATTCCAAAGGGTTATTGAGATGACTAATGAGAACATGTAAAGCTCCTGGCACAGAGGTGTTCAATAGGTGATGGTTCTAAGAGTGGCTGACATGTAAACAGATGTCTTTCATATAGCTTGATGTAAGAAATAAAGACAGGAGCAGGGCATAGTGGCTCATGCCTGTAATCCCAGCACTTTGGGAGACTGAGGTGAGAGGATTGTTTAAGTCCAGGAGTTCGATACCAGCCTAGACAACAAAGTGAGACCCTGTCTCTACAAAAAAATTTTTAAATTAGGCATAGGCCGGGCGCGGTGGCTCATAACTGTAATCCCAGCACTTTGGGAGGCTGAGGTGGGTGGATCACAAGGTCAGGAGATCAAGACCATCCTGGCTAATAGGGTGAAACCCCATCTCTACTAAAAATACAAAAAAAAAAAAAAAA
>NC_045443.1:101913105-101917683 GCF_002776525.5 Piliocolobus tephrosceles
GCCTGGGTGACAGAGTGAGACTCTATCTCAAAAACAAAACAAAACAAACAAAAAATCTATAAATAAAGGAATTCAGATATATACTGGTGGAGAACTATAAGGTTCTCATCTGTCTTTGGGGTGGAGAAATTGGTCTGAATGCCTCTTAATGAGACATAGGTCGCTCTCAGTTCAAACCAGGGCCTAGAGCGTTAGGAAGATCCAAGGCTCCTTCAGGCTCAGCCCCACGAAGTGACCATAGCTTTCTATTAACGACTGGTAGCCATCAACTGTCTCAGGATTCTGGGATTTTGGCTGTCAGAAAAATTAGAGGGGGATGTTCCGCTCAAGATCAACTATCTAATAATCTTTAAGAATTTAGAGGTTAATAATAATAAGCTATGTGACACTTCTTTCATCTTAGCATCTAATAGCTGTTTACCACTACTAATTAGTATATAACTCCTTGGCTGATGGTGAGGGTGGTTGATCTGCACTTTTATGAGATGAAACATCTGAGAGTTGACTTGAATGGAGCCTGTACCTCTTGAGGTACTTCTGATCAGTGGTTTCCTACGTGAAAACCATTTTCTTTCCCCTAAGATTGAAATGGGACACTGAGCGACCCAAAGCAAGTGGATTGCAGAAGGGGAATATTCTGCATGTACTAGCACGTACACATTATACATGTGTGTACATGTAATGCAGAATGCAGGCACTAATTTTTAAAGACATTTTTTCATGTTCCTTTCACTCCTTTTAGCCAGTTGTTTAAGAAAATTATGTTTTTCTAGCCAGGAGTGGTGGCGCATGCTTGTAATCCCAGCTACTCGGGTGGTTGAGGCAGGAGAACCGCTTGAACCCAGGAGGTAGAGGTTGGTTGCAGTGAGCCGAGATCGCGCCACTGTACTCCAGCCTGGGCAACAAGAGCAAAACTCCGTCTCAAAAAAAAAAAGAAAAAAAAAAGAAAATTATGTTTTTTTTCTTTTGACAAGAAAAGACAAGCTCTGAGTAATGAGAATATACACACTGTGGAAAATGGCATGCTTAGCCATAGACTGCTAATTAAAAGTAAAATGCAAAAATGAATATGCTACTCCTTGAGTTAGGTTTGTTGTTTTTTTGGAGATGAAGTTTCGCTCTTGTTGCCCAGGAGTGCAATGACGTGATCTTGGCTCACTGCAACCGCCGTCTCCCAGGTTCAAGCGATTCTCCTGCCTCAGCCTCCCAAGTAGCTGGGATTACAGGTATGCACCACCATGCCTGGCTAATTTTATATTTTTAGTAAAGAAGGGGTTTCTCCGTGTTGGTGGGGCTGGTCTTGAACTCCCAACCTCAGGCGATCCACCTGCCTCCCAAAGTGCTGGGATTACAGGTATGAGCCACTGTACCCCACCTTGAGTTAAGTTTTGATCAGTGTCCACTGTAATGTTTTGTTGACAGTTACTGTGAATGACCGACTTGTAAAAGGGGAAAATCCAAACTTCTAACCACACTGAGGTCATCATGGATTTATACCATGCATGAGGCCATAATGATTATAGTAACTAAACTATTGAGTCTTTTACATCTATTTACATCCTTTACATCTATTTACTCATCTCATTCTCCACAATCACCACATAAGGTGTAGATACTTTATTTATCACCATTTTTCAGATGAGTAAAGAAGGCACTCCTTTACTCACCACAAGGGAGAGGTAACAGAACTTGCCTAAGGGCATGCAGCTTGCCAGCAGAAAAGCCAGGTTATGTGATTTCATTGCAGGCTCTTATAACTATTGAGCTATACTGCTTGTTAGTAGAAAGCCAGATGATGCTATGGGATTAGCCCAGAGATTTACAAAAGAGGAGACCTGGGCGCATTTGAAGGCAGAATGGCTTGAACGGCCCTGAATACAAGATAGGAAGAGGATGTTGAAGAAAGGTGGTGTCCCCTAAGACCACTCGGAATTAGGATAGGTTATAGGTTGTAGTGCTCTGGTAAAGGGAAGCTTTAGCAGAGGTAGAACAATCCTTATTATTCTGAGGTTGCAGTGAAGTATAAGTATAGAGAGCTGCTGTGAAGAGAAGACACAGAAGTGAAAGTAACTTGTACCTGATGACTTGAGCTTCTGGGCAGTGTGCTGGAGCTGGCTCGTACCAGCTCAAGAGAGCCCTTGTTAGACATCAAGGAATTTTGCAAGTAGGTTGGTAGCTTGAAATTAGCCGAAGTGGGAATATTTCAACTCTGGAAATTAGCAAATACTACAAATCAGGGCCTCCTCACCAGCACTCAGAACTGGTTTACCAGAACACCTTACACTCCCTTTTTTCTCTTTTCCGCTTCACTAACAGTAAAAAGCCTGCTGAAGTGCCAGTTGAATTCAAACCTTGAGTGAGTGCCGATTATGGGAAAGGCACTGTGCCAGATCCCAGGGTAAGAAAGACCAACCCCTCAAGTGAATAATACTGTGATGGAGAGTGAAGAGCATGCAGGTGTAAATCCTGGACTAGCTGTCGGCTCTTGAGACAGTCACTTAACCTTGGGTTACTCATCTGTAAAAGGAGATAATAATACATATTCCAAAGGGTTATTGAGATGACTAATGAGAACATGTAAAGCTCCTGGCACAGAGGTGTTCAATAGGTGATGGTTCTAAGAGTGGCTGACATGTAAACAGATGTCTTTCATATAGCTTGATGTAAGAAATAAAGACAGGAGCAGGGCATAGTGGCTCATGCCTGTAATCCCAGCACTTTGGGAGACTGAGGTGAGAGGATTGTTTAAGTCCAGGAGTTCGATACCAGCCTAGACAACAAAGTGAGACCCTGTCTCTACAAAAAAATTTTTAAATTAGGCATAGGCCGGGCGCGGTGGCTCATAACTGTAATCCCAGCACTTTGGGAGGCTGAGGTGGGTGGATCACAAGGTCAGGAGATCAAGACCATCCTGGCTAATAGGGTGAAACCCCATCTCTACTAAAAATACAAAAAAAAAAAAAAAATTAGCTGGATATGTTGGCGGGCGCCTGTAGTCCCAGCCCCGCTGCTTGGGAGGCTGAGGCAGGAGAATGGCATGAACCTGGGAGGTGGAGCTTGCAGTGAGCTGAGATCATGCCACTGCACTCCAGCCTGGGCAACAGAGCAAGACTCTATCTCAAAAGAAAGAAGAAAAAAAAATTAGGCGTGGTAGTGTATGCCTCTGGCCAGCTACTTGGGAAGCTGAGGCGTGAGGATCATTTGAGCCCACGAGTTTGAGGCTGTGGTGAGCTATGATTGCGCCACTGCACTCTAGCCTGGATGACACAGCAAGATTCTGTCTCCAAAAAACAAGCAAATAAAATAATAAAGACAGAATGACTACAGGTCATATAGTCCCCTGAGTAGATTCCAGAGTTTTCAGGGTGGATGTTTCATGGATGATTTTTTTCCTTGGTTGTTATCAGAAAGTTACCGGGGGGTTTTTGTCCCTACAAATCAAGTTTACCAGATTTACTTGTTGCTTTTACCTCTTTTTAGCCTGTTCCTCACTATATATTATTTATTCGTAAGACAAACATGGATTTGGAGATAGGCACACTTGGATTTATATCCCAGCTCCAACACTTACCTGCTTTGTGACATTTGGCAAGATTCTTTACTTCCTAGAATCTCAGTTTCTAATTTTATACATAAGTGTAATAACTGAATCCAACCTTTTGGTTTCATCTCCCTTTATGCTTCTGCATCCCTATGCAAAAGACACTATGTCTTTTGTATATACTGCTCCATCTGCCTAGAAAATTTCTGCTCTAGAGGTAGAACAGCACTGCATTAAGAACCAAGGCCTACATATCAATCTCAGCTTTGACATCAAATCTAGGTGACCATGAGCATGATAATTATCCTCTTTATGCCTCAGTTTTTAAAATTTGTAAAATGGGGGAAATAATAATATCTCCCTCATTGGGTTGTTGTAATGGTTAAATTAAGCCTGTAAGAGCGAGATTTATGTCAGGCATATAGGGGGCACTGAAAAATTCTTAGGCATTACTCCCATTCTCATTACTGCTGCCCTCATTGTTCCTCAAGCTGTGGTTCAAAAATCACTTGCTTTATGAAGCCTTCCCCATTTTTTCCATCCCATTATTTACTTTTCTTCTCTGTACCCATTGAAGTTTATGAACCACCACATTTGGAGCACCTAGTATGTCCCAGGAACTCTCCCAGGCATAGTACAGATGTTGTTTTATTCAGACTATCCAGTATGTTCTCACTTATTATTCCAGCTTCCTTCTAGGATACATCAAATTCTTTTTTTTTTTCCAGATGGAATCTTGCTCTGCTGCCCAGGATGGAGTTCAGTGGCACAATCTTGGCTCACTGCAACCTCCGCCTCCCGGGTTCAAGTGATTCTCTTGCCTCAGCCTCCTGAGTAGCTGGGATTACAGGTGCCCACCACTCATGCTTGGCTAATTTTTTGTATGTTAGTAGAGATGGGTTTCACTATGTTGGCCAGGCTGGTCTCAAACTCCTGACCTAAAGTGATCCACCTGCCGAGGCCTCCCAAAGTGTTGGGATTATAGGTGTGAGCCACCATGCCCGGCTGATAGATCAATTTTTTTTTTTTTTTTTTTT
>NC_045443.1:101917783-101919208 GCF_002776525.5 Piliocolobus tephrosceles
TTTTTAAGTTTTAGTAGAAATGGAGTTTCACCATGTTAGCCAGGCTGGTCTCGAACTCCTGACCTCAGGTGATCCACCCACCTTGGCCTCCCAAAGTGCTGGGATTACAGGTGTGAGCCACCGTGCCCAGCCCCAATCAAATTCTTAAAGGACAAATTACCTTTATAAAACTGAGGAACCCCTAACATTTACCATGTAAAAGCTTCTCTCCTTTTCTCTGTGAAAAAGATGGAATCTACAAATTAAGTAATATCTGTATTTTTACAGATTTAATCTCTCAACAATTATTTACTGATCGATTACTATGTGTGCTTACTATATTAAGTGCTGGGAATATGATGGTGAGCATAACTAATCCTGGTCCCTAATCACATGTGGCTATGTACATCTATATTAATTAAACTTAAACAACATAAGAACTTCACATCCACACCTGTACTAGCCATCTTTTATGTACTTAATAGTCACATGTACTGAGTAGCTATTGGGTTGGACAGCGTAGATTTAGAACATTTTCATCACCACAGAAAGTCCTCTTGGACTGTGCTATTCTACAGTGGGGGAGGCGGACATTGATCAAATACTCATAAAAGTATGATTGCAATTGTGATAAATACTAGGCAGAAAGAATACATGGTAAGATGGGAACATTTCATAGGGGGATATGACTTCTCTGTTGGTTTTCCCAGGGAAAACATGTTCAAACTAGGTTTGCTCAATGCTTGGAAGTTAGCAAAGCCCTGTGGTGGGAGGGAGCACAGTAATTACAGGGACTGAAAGCAAACTAATGACTGGATCGTGGGGCTTGAGGGGAGGTTTGGGTGAGATGAAGGGGTGGAAGGACCACAAAGGGCCTTGTAGAAAGAAGATGAAGAAGCAGAGAGGCTGAGTAATTTGGCTGTGTAGTTAATAATACAACCTGGATTTGACTTCAAAGTCTACGCTGCATAATAAGTGTATATTCAATGGACTTTGGTTCTGCAATGATCTCTTTTTGCTCCTTCTTTGGAAGTTGCCAAAGTTCCCTCTACTGGATTATTCCTTTAGCATAAAAACGTGCTGTAATAATTTCCTTCTTAGACAAACCAAAAAAAAAAGTCTGGCCAGGCACAGTGGCTCATGCCTGTAATCCCAGCACTTTGGGAGGCCGAGGCAGGTGTATCACAAGGTCAGGAGTTCAAGACCAGCCTGCCCAACATGGTGAAACCCCACCTTTACTGAAAATACAAAAATTAGCTGGGTGTGGTGGTGTGTGCCTGTAGTCCCAGCTACTCAGGAGGCTGAGGCAGGAGAATTGCTTGAACCCAGGAGGCAGAGGTTGCAATGAGCTGAGATCGTGCCTCTGCACTCCAGCCTGAGTGACAGAACGAGACTCTGTCTCAAAAAAAAAAAAAAAAAATCTTCCTCTATCCTACATCCCTCTTT
>NC_045443.1:101919308-101993596 GCF_002776525.5 Piliocolobus tephrosceles
TTTTGGGGGGGGGGGGGACAGAGTCTCGCTCTGTTGCCCAGACTGGAGTGCAGTGGCGCGATCTCCGCTCACTGCAAGCTCTGCCGCCTCCTGGGTTCACGCCATTCTCCTGTCTCAGCTTCCCTAGAAGCTGGGACTACAGGCGCCCGCCACCACACCCGGCTAATTTTTTTTGTATTTTTAGTAGAGATGGGGTTTCGCCGTGTTCGCCAGGATGGTCTCAATCTCCTGACCTCGTCATCCGCCCACCTCGGACTCCCAAAGTGCTGGGATTACAGGCATGAGCCACTGCGCCCGGCCCCTTATTTTCTATTTCTTGCTGAACTTCTTCTAATTAGGATTTCTTACCTCCCGTTATTTTCATAAGTGACCTCCATGACTCAGCCCTTACCTTATAGGATTTCTTGGCAGCACTTGAAATAGTTGATCTTCCTTTTTGGAGCACTTCTTCATTGGCTTCTGAGACACCACACAGTCTCCGTTTTCCTCCTACCTCCCTCCAGCTCTTTCTTAGGCTCCATTGCTGGATCCTTTTCCCCTTTTGCAGTTTGAGCATGCCAGGGCTCTGTCCTGGGCCATCTTTATTTCTCTAAATACATTAACTCCTGGGTAATTTCATCTAGTCCCATGGAGTGACAGTTAATTGTATGTGTCAACTTGGCTAGCGTATGGTGCCCAGTTGTTTGGCAGATAAAAGCACAGATGTTGCTGTGAAGGTACTTTTTAGATGTGATTACAATGAAATCAGTAGTCTTTGAGTAAAGCTAATGACCATCCATAATGTGGATGGGCTTCATCCAATTAGTTGAAGGCCTTAGAGAAAAGACGGAGGTTTCCCAAGGAGGAAGCAATTCTGCACCCAGACCACCTTTAGTCTCAAGATTGCCACATCAACTCCTGCTTGAATTTCTAGCCTATTGGCCAGCCTTGGAGTTTTCAGACTTATCAGCCCTCACAACTGTGTGAGTCAATTCTTAAAAAACAAACAAACAAAAAAAAACCAAAAAACTCTCTCCATACACATGTATCCTATTGGTCTTGTTTCTCTGAAGAACTGTGACTAATACACATGGTATTAAATATCTTTTATATTTGACACCAAATGTTTATTTCTAGCCTTGACTTCTCCCTTGAACTCCATACTTACATATCCAACTGCTTAGTCAACCTCTCCATTTGGATAAATAATAGATCTCTTAACCCATACTATGGATTTGTCCCAAACTATTGTTTTCCCCCACCTCCCATCTTTCTTCCTTCCCTCTGGGTGTTCCTGCTTTTCCTTGAAGAGTGCCATCATTTACCCCATTGCTAAAGCCAGAAATCTAGAGTTATCATTGATTCTCTTACATTTCTTATTCCATCCATCTGTACAACTTTATAACATAAATCTGTACAATTAGCTTTATCTTCAAATGTATTTTTAACCTCACTAATCAGCCTTTATCATCTGTAGCATCATCTCTAGCTTGGACCAGCATAGTAATGTCCTAGCAGGTCTGTATACTTTTACTTTTTTTTTTTTTTTGAGATGGAATCTCACTCTGTCACCCAGGCTGGAGTGCAGAGGTGGGATCTCGGCTAACTGCAAGCTCCACCTCCCAGGGTCACACCATTCCTCTGCCTCAGCCTCCCCAGTAGCTGGGACTACAGGCGCCTGCCACCACGCCCGGCTAATTTTTTGTACTTTTAGTAGAGATGGGGTTTCACTGTGTTAGCCAGGCTGGTCTTGATCTCCTGACCTCGTGATCCGTCCGCCTCAGCCTCCCAAAGTGCTGGGATTACAGACATGAGCCACTGCGCCCCACCATATCTCCACTTTTAAGTCCCTGCCCTCCTTAGCCTATTCTCCACACAACTGAGCAATTATTTTATCATACAACAATAATTTCCTTCTCTTCACACTCTGGCGTCTTACCACATTTAAAATGAAATCCAAAATCCTGACTATGGCCTGATGATAGATGTGACCCCTGGCTATTCCTCTGACCTCACTTCCTACCACTTTTTTTCCTCACTCGTTAGGTTTTAGACATACTGGTTACTTTGTAGATTCTTGGATAAGTCAAGCAGACTCCTAGCTTAGGGCTTTAGTATGTTGAAGCCAGAATAAAAATGTAGAGCCAAGTCTCTAAATTAAAATTTTTTATTTGGAAAGAAAGAATAGCAATTTGGGACATATATGCAGACAGGGTGGTCTTCAGTATGTCCGAAGAAGAAAGAGAAGGTTAGAGGTTTTAGAAATAGGAGAGATGTTACATATTGCTCTTCAAGAAAGTTCTTTGGGACTAGTTAGGATTTAGGGAGCTGGTAAGCTCTGGTGAGTGATAGCAGTGGGCAAAATTAGTCCTACAGTTTCAGCAAATTATCTTAGCATTTATAGATAAAGCTGGTCTCAGGTTACAACAGGCAGTTTCAGCAGTCAGGCTTGCAGAGAATTACATTCTTGGAGCAATGTTTTGTATCCTGAATGCTTTTCCCCCTAGCACCTTGGCTCTGATTTAGTTGGGTATGACAAGAATGACCCAATTTTATGATGAGCTTTCATAAGTACCTCCTCTTTCCTCTGTTTAGAAAGATTTCTTCCCTAGATACTCTCATGGCCTGTTCCCTCATAGCACTCTGGGCTCTGCTCAAGCATCACATTCTGAGATCATTCCTGACTTCCCTACCCTACTTTATTCTTCAAGGTAAAAAGAACTCTTTCAGAAAAGCTTTGTGTGTGTGCGTGTGAAGGAGAGCAATGAAATGGGGTGGTGGTAACTACAAGGGTTGGGGCACATGGGATCATGAGAGCCTTTTCTTTCTTTGTGGAGACAGTTTTGCTGTGTCATCCAGGCTGAAGAGCAGTGGCATGATCATGGCTTACTGCAGCTTTGAACTCCTGGGCTCAAGTGATCCTCCCACCTCAGCCTTCCAAGTGGCTAGGACTACAGGCAGGTACCACCACACCTGGTTGACTTTTATAATTTTTTTGTAGAGACGAGGTCTTGCTATGTTGTCCACGCTAGTCTTGAACTGCTGGGAAGCAATCCTCCTGCCTCAAGCCTCCCAACATGCTGGGATTACAGGTGTAAGTTACCGCATCAGGTCGGGAGGCTTTTTTAAAATTGTAAAACAACATTGCATTTGTATGATGATGTAAGTGATCAGGTAGAGAACAAGCAATGATGATGCCAGAGGGGGAGGCTAATTTCAAGAGTGATGTTCATTCATTAATATTAAGAAGGAAATAAAAGATGAGAATCCATACACATGTGAAGTTGGCCTTCACTATTCTCCACTCAACTGAGCAATTCTTTGAATGTACAACAATCATCTCCTTCTCTTCTCTTTACACTCTGTTTGTTTTTTTGTTTTTGTTTTTGTTTTTTTTGAGATGGAGTCTTGCTCTTGCTGTCTAGGCTGGAGTGCAACGGCACGATCTTGGCTCACCGCATCCTCTGCCTCCCGGGTTCAAGCGATTCTCCTGCCTCAACCTCCCAAGTAGCTGCAATTATAGGCGCCCACCACCATGCCCAGCTAATTTTTGTCTTTTTAGTAGAGACGGGGTTTCGCCATGTTGGCCAGGCTGGCCTCGCACTCCTGAACTCGTGATCCACCTGCCTCGGCCTCCCAAAGTGCTGGGATTACAGGTGTGAGCCACTGCACCCAGCTTCCACACTGTGATTTCTTAACACATTTAAAATGAAATCCAGGCTGGGCGCGGTGGTTCACGCCTATAATCCCAGCACTTTGGGAGGCCGAGACGGGCAGATCACCTGTGGTCGGGAGTTCGAGACCAGCCTGACCAACATGGAGAAACCCCGTCTCTACTAAAAATACAAAATTAGTCGGTCTTGATGGTGCAGGCCTGTAATCCCAGCTACTCAGGAGGCTTTAGGAGAATCACTTGAATGTGGGAGGCGGAGGTTGTGGTGAGCCGAGATAGTGCCATTGTACTCCAGCCTGGGCAACAAGAACAAAACTCTCTCTCTATAATAAATAAACAAATAAATAAAAATAAAATGAAATCCAAAATCCTGACTATGGCCTGATGATGGGTCTGACCTCTCGCTGTTCCTCTGACTTCACTACCTACCACTTTTTTTCTCACTCATCAGGAAATAATGAGAGTGAAGGCAGAGAATATGGCAGCTTGCTGGTTGAGAGGAAATTTTTTTTTTTTTAAATATTTGAAGAGATTTATTCTGAGCCAAACATGAGTGACCCTGGCCCCTGACACAGCCTCAGGAGGTCCTGAGAACCTGTGCCCCGAGAGGAAAATTTAAGGGAGTTCTGTCTGATTGATGCTATTTTCTTAAAGTAGAAAGTAGGTCATGAGCTAATGCAAGGTGTAGGGGCATTAGAAGTTTGAGGAAAGACAGATACGTGTGAAACAGTCATTTTGGATCCTGAGAAAACAAATATTCCAGGGATGCAAAGGATTGCTGGGCAACATTGAGGATGCATTAGAAGTTGGTGGTCTTCACTTTAAAGTGAAATTACTTTTAATTTCTGTGTTTCCTTCAGCAATGTTTTGCTGCTTTAAGTGGAGTACAGAATATGTGGACAGCTAGGTTCAACAAGGGTGGGCCTTGCCATGTCAACGTGACTGAGAAGTTTAGACTTCATCTTGAGGGCCCTAGATAGCTACTGAAGGTTTGAGTAAAGAAGATTTGGGTGTTAGAAAGATTATTCTAGCTCAGTATGGTGTGTGTGTGTGTGTGTGTGTGTGTATGAGAAAAAGGCTTATTATAGGTAGAACAGTAGTTTAATACAATAGGAGCCTTTATCAAACACCTGCATAAATTTGTTATAGTTTAGATGACAGTTCAGGAACATAGAGAGGTCTATTTCCAGTATTTTCTGAGTACCTACTATATACCAGATTCTGTAAAGACAAAATAAACAAGAGTTTGCCTATCCAAAGCTCTTGTAGAATATTTGTAATTATTATTAGGTATTTGGGGGACAAAGAAGAGGGAAGGTACAATTCATACTGGTTGGAAATCCAGGAAGACTCCCAGAGGAGGTGACGTTTCAAATGAGCTTTGAAGGACTAGGTCCTTAGGGAGGGAAGATAATTCTCAAAAGGAAGAATGAACCCAGTCAAGAGATACAAAATGTATGATTAAAACATTTTATGTTTATGATTTGCTACAGCCAGGCACGGTGGCTCACACCTGTAATCCCAGCACTTTGGGAGGCTGAGGCAGACGGATCTCTTGAGACCAGGAGTTTGACCACCCTGGCCAACATGTTGAACCCCCATTTCTACCAAAAAGACAAAAAATTAGCCGAGTGTGGTGGTGCATGCCTGTAGTCCCAGCTACTTGGGAGGCTGAGGCATGAGAATCGCTGGAACCCGGGAGATGGAGGTTGCAGTGAGCTGAGATGCACCACTGCTTTCCAGCCAGGGCAACAGAGCAAGAGACTGTCAAACAAACAAACAAATAAATAAATAAATTGCTGCATGATGAGAAATGATGGAAGAAGATGAGGTTCTTCCGTTAACCGGCAACTAAATAGAACTAAGGAGTTTTTCCTTGAGAATTCATGACAAGGATAAGGCATCTAGGCCCTTAACAGCAGCAAGAACGATTTGAAAGAAAAGAAAATAGTTTTAAAATGGTGATTTTTAACTTAAAAGAAAAATAACTACATGGTGCTACTCTGGACATCTTTGCTGTAATTTGCTCACTTAGGAACAATATGAAGTTAAAATGCCTTATCTAGCCTGTTTTGGAATGCCAGTAGAAAATATTAACTATAATCACTCTGAGCTGTCTATACAAGATGCTTTGAATGGCAAGGCTCTTCATATCAATCCTTATTACTTGCTTTTAGTACATTATTTCAAATTAAATGATCCTTCTGTGTCCTAAGTCATGCTTTTGAAATAAGGTGTATTTTTGATATATTTCTAAGAATGAGGAATTTATGACCCTGGTTCATGGGTCATTGTGTAGACTAAATGAGATAAAGGCATATACAATGATTAATACAGAACTTGGCTTGGGAGCCTAGATCCAGTCTTTTCATGTTTTTCCTTCTTTCCTCCATAAATCACATTGTTTCCTGAACACGCGTGTACTAGATCCATTCTCTGTTCTATGGACTCCAGAATCAGGTGAAACACTCATGTCAATAATCACCTTACAGGGGAAGTGTCATGTTAGTGTGTATAGTGTGTGTGTGTGTGTGTGCGCCCCTTTAGAGGGCGAGGAAGCTAAACCAAGCCTCTGAGTTTCACCTTGGAAGGACCTGGCAGGACCTGGCAGTGGTTGCCTGTTTGTTTAGAGGGAATGTGGCTTCTGCTAGCCGTTAGGAGCCTGCAACACTCTCACCTGCGAGTGCTTCAATCTGGCATTATCCAAAGAAGTGGGAAAGACATTCATTCATGAATTCATTCATTCATTCAGTTATTATGTATTTATTCAGCAAATATGCATACCCTGCTACTGTGTGGTGTTGAGTAAGAACATGAGTAAGAGAAGGGAAGCATGAGAGAGAATGGCTCACCTTAGTAGCAGCAGGTGGCTGGGTGCGGCTGGAGTTAAAAGACATTCAGTTTTTCTTAATAAAAACCAAACTCAGAGTCTGATAAAGAAGAGGTGCTCTCAGGGGAAGTTGGGTGTGTTCCTGAGAATTTGTCATTTCTTTTCAGGATTAGTCAGGATGAACTCCACGTTTCTTTTTAAAAGCCTAATAACTTCCTTTAGGGGATTACCAAACTGACTAATCCATGACCTTAGGGCGGTGGGTCCCAAACTTTGCTGCCAACTCGAATCACCTTTGGAGTTTGTTTTTTTTCCTTTTAAACGCAGAGGCCCAGGTCACACTCCACACCAATGACATCAGAATGTGTTGGGGTGGGAGCCAGGCAATAGGATTCTAAAGACCCTAACGTGATGACAACAGCTAGCAAAGTTCTGGAGCTACTGCCTTAGGGTATAGTCTAGTTTCTTCAGTAAAAACACACTTATTCCAAATTTGGTTCCAGAATTGCCTTAAATTGTTTTTTTGCTCTGTTCTTAGGTTGGGGGCGGCTATGAGCAGGCAGAGGATGTGGTGTCACCCAATTAGGAGCTCTCAGCTTGCTAAGCCAATTAGCATAGGTTGCCAGGGCTGCACGAGGAGTGGATTTCTGCTTTGTCATTCTGACTCTGGCAGTTAGCCCGCCCGCTCGGCGCAGGGCGTGGCTTCTCGTAGCCATTAGGAAACAGCAACCCTTTCACCTCAGTTTCCTTCAGTCCGGCATTTGTGGCAGAGAGAAAGGTGGTCGAGTCCTGAAGGAGTGCCTGATGTCTTCATCATTCTCAAATTCTTGTAAGCTCTGCGTCGGGTGAAACCAGACAAAGCCACAAGCCCAGGGATGGGAGCACGCGGGGGACGGCCTGCCGGCGGGGACTACAGCATTGCGCCTGTGGGGAGCAGTGTGCGTCTCGGGGAAAGGGAGATATTTTAAGGCGTGTCTGAGCAGACGGGGAGGCTTTTCCAAACCCAGGCAGCTTCGTGGCGTGTGCGGTTTCGACCCGGTCACACAAAGCGTCAGCATGTGGTAGGTGAGACCGGCACCTGTAGGCTGGCGGTTTCTCTCCTCTTGCTCTTTGTAGAGACAATTTGCGGAACAGCGGAGAAAATGGGTATTGTATCGTTTCTTACAGAGCCTGAGTCTTGAAATGTAGATGACAATGTGTTGAGTGGACTGACAGATCCTTGACAGCATTAAGAATGCTTAACTATGTAAGAATGCTTCTCCAGGAATTTTCACACCATTTAATCCTCAGAAATCCTGAGACGCTGGCAAAACACATGGGGTCTCCATGTTTTTACAAGTGGGGAAAGCAAGGCTGGGAAAGATCAAGTGGCATGCCCAGCTGGACACAGACTATTAAATGGGGCCTCACTCTCTTAGGCAGTGCAGGATAGTGATTAAAACCGTGGACCACATTGCCTGGATTTGAATCCTGCCTCTGCTGTTGAGTAGCTCCTTGAGCTTGGACAAGTTTCTTAGCTTTTCTGTACCTGTTTCCCTGTCTGTAAGTTGGGCCTGGTAATACCTACTTGTAGAGTGGTTGTGAAGTTGAAATGAAATGTAAATATATATGAAGCCATATAGATATGTTAGCTACCATTATTACCATTAAGCAGCTCTCCTTTTTTTTTTTTTTTTTTTTTTTTTGGAGGTGGAGTCTCATTCTGTCGCCCAGGCTGAAGTGCAGTGATACAATCTTGGCTCACTGCAACCTCCGCCCCCCGGGTTCAAGCGATTCTCCTGCCTCAGCCTCCCGAGTAGCTGGGATTACAGGCACCTGCCACCGCGCCCGGCTAAGTTTTGTATTTTTGGTAGAGACAGGGTTTCACCATGTTGGCCAGGCTGGTCTTGAACTTCTGACCTCATGATCCACTCGCCTCGGCCTCCCAAATAAGCAGCTATACTTTTGAATGTTGGTGTGATTTATGTCTCATGAATAGGCCTCATGTCAGTGTAACTGTGGAATCTCTATGCTCCACTGAGTTCACCCCTTTGTGAAATTTTACCGTTAGTGCCTAGTTTCATCTGTACTGTCGTGTATAGTTCAGGATTCTTTTTAAGAAAGCAGCAGATAGGCAGAGTGTTCTTTATTTTGCTCCACGGTTTCAAATGTCAAGGAAACACTGGAAGTTGGATTTTGGCATTCAGTATAGATGCAGAGTTCAAAGAAAGATCAAATTGGGAGGTGTTTTGTTAAAGTTGAGATAAATGCGTATTAAGCTTCTTTTTTGAAGCTTTTCTGAATTCGGGATTTACCGGGAAAGTAGGACATTTAATTTTAGCGGAGCAGTGCAATGATTTAACTCTGACTAGAACTCTGAACGTTTATAGCTAGCCTTGAGGCCCTGTTTTCAGCCAGTGTGCGGATTTGCGGGGTCAGACTCCAAGCTTAAGTGTGAGTTTTAGCCTTTGTCAGAAATGCAACAAGTCATGCTAACTTGCAAGGGAGTCACCCGAGGGCACGCGGTGCCTGCAAGGCCGGGACGGAAGCCCCGCCCTCGGCGCAGTTCCCGCCTGGCCGCGGGGGAGAAGCACCTTACACGCCCCGCTCTGCTTTTGTGCCACAGAGTACGGTCGGGCCCTGGAAGGAACGCTCTCGGAATTGGCCGCGGAAACCGATCTGCCCGTTGTGTTTGTGAAACAGAGAAAGATAGGCGGCCATGGTTCAACCTTGAAGGTAGGAGAGAGTAACGTGCCTTTTTAAACGGGGGATGAGCTCGTTGAGCCCAGCGTGGTCACAGCCTGCTTTTAAAGCTAGCGTAGATGTGACCCTCCAAACGGGACGCAGCGCTGGGAAATGACGAAAAAACGCTTGTGGGCTAGCGCATGTGTTAATCGAAGTTGATCAGACGTTGGACAAATTTCACATCCCGGGAAACTTGAAATTTCTAACGATTTTCATCTTTTAAAATAGCTTTTTAAAAATGTCCTTTTTCTCCTATTTCCCCTTCCTCTTTCCCTCCCAGTTGTAAATAAATCCCCCCCCCTCGCCCCAACGGCGTCTCTGTCGCCCAGACTGAAGTGCAGTGGCCCGATCTCGGCTCACTGCAAGCTCCACCTCCCGGGTTCACGCCATTCTCCTGCCTCAGCCTCCCGAGTAGCTGGGACTACTGGCGCCCACTATCACACCCGGCTAATTTTTTTTGTAATTTTAGTGGAGACGGGGTTTCACTGTGTTAGCCAGGATGGTCTCGATCTCCTGACCTCGTGATCCGCCCACCTCGGCCTCCCAAAGTGCTGGAATTACAGGCGTGAGCCACCGCGCCCGGCCCTAAATACAATTTTTTAGCAGCAATGTAATCTGCTAAATGTTGGTTGTTTAGGGAAGTCCTGAGAAAAGGAGATCAGGAAATGCTTATCTTTCTCATCAAGGTGGCCCTGTAATCTTCCTCTTAATTCTCTCAGGGGTAGGGGACCCAAAACCCCAGGCTCTGGAGGAGAGCAACCAGGAAGCTCTTGGGGGTGACTTCGTTTTCCTTCAGGTGTGTCTTTTTTAGCCCAGAGTTAACAGTTGGGTGAAGGGAAAGGAAGAAGTCTTCCCTTTGGCTGGTAGCAAACACAGTAGAAATCCTTCCTTAGACCTATGAGAGCCTATAGAAATCCTTCCTTAGACCTATGCCACTGAGGAGTTATAGCCACTGAAGGATTTATAGCTTAGTGTTCAAAAAATGCTTGGAGGCTGGGTGCATTTTGTTTTTTTTTTTTTTTAATCTCACCTGTGGTAGATTACCAGGTTAGAAAACCTCCCGTAATCCCATCACCACGATCTATGTAATTTTTGTCCTTATCCATTTATATCTCTGTAATTTTTAAGAAATGAAAACATTGCCTTCTTAGACGTAAACCTGAGGACTGCATTAAATGTAAAAATCTATTTAGATGTGTTGCAGCCTTAGGAAAAATACTAATAATTGAATTTTTATTTATTACCTTTTCTTCTAAAAGTATTTTTTTTTATTTTTGACAAATCGTTATAGGGAATGGATCTAGACTTCAAACAGCAAATTAATGGAAAATAATTAATGGAAATACAGAGGCTTTTAGCTTTAGTTAAAATATATTGTGTTACTCAGACCTTTAGTTTGCAGGTAAAAGGAGACAATGGTCTATTATATTAATATTCCTTCCTGGCTGGGCGCAGTGGCTCACACTTGTAATCCTAGCACCTTGGGAGGCTGAGACAGGCGAATCGCCTTGAGCTCAGAAGTTCCAGACCAGCCTGGGCAACATGGTGAAATGCTGTCTGTACTAGAAATACAAAAATTAGCCAGGGCTTGGTGGTGTGTGCCTGTGGTCCCAGCTACTCTGGGACTGAGGCTGAGGCTGGAGAATCGCTTGAACCTGGGAGGTGGAAGTTGCAATGAGCTGAGATTGCGCCACTGCACCCTGGCCTAGGTGACAGTGAGACCATGTCTCAAAGAAAAAAAAAATATATATATATATATATATGTATGTGTGTGTGTGTGTGTATATATATTATATATGTGTATATTTCTTCCTGTCTGATAATTCTGTTATCTTCACCTATGCCATAAGTTTACAAAGTTATATAGTAATTTGATCTTTATGTAATCCTACTGATGCTCCTGGTTTTAATGGCAATGGGAGTAAAAAGAGTCACTCTTTTTATAAGCTTTGGAACTCAATTGATTTGGTCTGATGTTCTGTTTTTTCTTTTTTTTTAATTGAAAAAATTTTTTTTTCTTTAGAGATGGAGGTCTCACTATGTTGTCCAGGCTGGTCTTGAACCCCTGGGCTCAAGCGATCATCCGGCCTCGGCCTCCTAAAGTTCTGGGACTGCAGGTCACGACATTTAGTGAGGTATAGTGCCATGAATGAAAAGCTTACCACCAAGAACACTTAGAAGAAGTCATTTAGCATATTTCTTAAGTAGACTTACTCTACTTTGTGTCTTTTTTTTTGAGACAAAGTCTCGCTCCAATGCTCAGGCTGGATGGAGTGCAGTGGCATGATCTTGGCTCACCCCAACCTCTACCTCCTGGGTTCAAGCGATTTTCCTGCCTCAGCCTCCCGAGTAGCTGGGATTACAGGCACACGCCACCACACCTGGCTAATTTTTGTATTTTTATTAGAGATGGGGTTTCACCATGTTGGTCAGGCTGGTCTCGAACTCCTGACTTTGTGGTCCAAAGTGCTGGGATTACAGGTGTGAGCCACCACACCCAGCCTATTTTTTTTTTTGAGAAGGAGTCTCACTCTGTTGCCCAGGCTGGAGTTCAGTGGCACGATCTCGGCTCACTGCAACCTCTGTCCCCTGGGTTCAAGTGATTGTCCTGCATCAGCCTCCTGAGTAGCTGGGATTACAGGCACTTGCCACCGTGCCCGGCTAATTTTTGCATTTTTAGTAGAGACAAGGTTTCACCATGTTGGCCAGGCTGGTCTTGAACTTTTCACCCCGTGATCCACGCACCTCAGCCTTCCAAAGTGCTGGGATTACAGGTGTGAGCCACCGGGCCCAGCCCTATTTTTGTTTCTTAATGAGTGCTAAGAAATGGAAGAAGAGAAAAAGCAAGGTAAGGACTATTGGTTTGAAAGATCTGTGAACTTTCAGCCAATTATTGCCCACATTTGGGGCTAAATGGTAGGTTTTGAAAACCTTAAAGGAGCTTTGGGTTTCAGTGGAGAAAGGCATTTATTTAGTGGAGAATTGGGTGCTTATAGTCCTAAAGTCCGCACCTTAAAAAGAAAGTTAAGATTTCATACTTAATTGCAACATAAATAATGGAGGGAGCTCTTCAAAATGTCCGCTTTTCCTTTCTCCTTTTAATATTGTTTCTTCCTCATCCCCTTTTCCCTGAATAAACAACAGCAAAACCTACCTTGCTTTCACAGTGAGTGTACTATAGAAGACAAGGGAGAAAGAATCCTGCTGGAAGAAGTTGGTGAGCCTAGGTGACACCCTTGATAAAGGATGAAAGCTTTCCAGAAGAATGTTCCAAAAAAATGTAGTCTCCAGACCACCTGCTCATAATCCCCTGGAGTACTCGTTAAGCATGCATGCCCAGGCTTTACTCAAGTTCTTTTGAAGTAGACTCTAGGAATCTGCCCCCCCCCCCCCACTTTTTTTTTGAGGTGGAGTTTTGCTCTTGTTGCCCCAGTTGGAGTGCAGTGGCATGATCTCAGCTCACTGCAACCTCCACCTCCTGGGTTCAAGTGGTTCTCCTGCCTCAGCCTCTCCCAAGTAGCTGGGACTACAGGCATGCGCCACCACGCCCGGCTAATTTTGTATTTTTTTAGTAGAGACAGGGTTTCACCGTGTTGGTCAGGCTGGTCTTGAACTCCTGACCACAGGTGACCCACCCACTTCGGCCTCCCAAAGTGCTGGGATTACAGTGTGAGCCACCACGCCCGGCCTGCCTTTTTGTTTTTGTTTTGTTTTAAATAACCTCCCTCCAATAATTCTTAGGATAAATAATCAAGTTTGAGACGCTTTAATATTATTGTACATAGGGTAGTTTTATCAAGATCATTTGATGAGATAATTAGAATTGCGGAAAACAAAGGACTAATCTTTTAATACCCAAAACATATTTGTTAGAAAACAGCAAATAGGAGCCCAATAGGGGAGTAACACTTATTGAACACTATAACAATGAATAGAAAAATAGGGAACCAAGCTGTTTGTGGCTAGGGCTTTTGTATGTCCATGTATAAAGTTGGAACTAGGGAGCTCCAAGATGGCTAAGAACTATGAATAGAGTTCCTACTGCTCAAAGACATATGGCTTTCATAAACATCTTGGTTTTTAAAGAAAAGTTTCAGCATTCTTATAGGGAACCTGTTTTGTATATAAATCAGCATCTCCCTCTGGATTCCAGGGTTTTGAAACCACTTGTAGAAAGGCCTATTGGTGGTACTGAGAGGAGAAGCAGAGTGAGTGAAAAAAGTATTTACTGGTATAATACCAAGTGTCAGACATAGTTAAGACTTAGTAGTTTGAGGTAATCCTGGGAGATAAGACTAAAACTGGCAACTTGGGGCTTAAATAATTTCTTCAGGGCAATATTAGGAGGGATGACAGGCACAAAGCAATGTGGGATTAATATCCAGATGAATTTTGCAGACAGTTGCGGTGGCCCCATGTTCCAGTCTTAGAGGGTAGATGCTGAGACAAAGGCAGGTCTCCTTTCATGTTTTGAGACAAGGTCTGGCTCTATTGCCCAGGGTGGAGTGCAGTGGTGCGTTATCGACTCATTGCACCCTCCACCTCCTGGGCTTAACCCATCCTCCCACCTCAGCCTCCCAAGTAGCTGGGACTACAGGGGCACACCACCTCTCCCAGCTTATTTTTGTATTTTTTGTATATTGGGGGTTTCACCATGTTGTCCAGGCTGGTCTTAAACTCGTGAGTTTAAGTCGTCTGCCTACCTTGGCCTCCCAAAGTGCTGAGATTCTAGGTGTGAGAGCCACTGCGCCCAGCCAGGTCTCCTTTCAAGTCTAACTTCTAGTTACCAGAAACAGACATCAGGACATGAGTGGTAATTGAATAACTCTCCAACCATCCCCTTTCTTAACTATTCTTAACTTCAGAGGCTACCAGAACTTGACAGAAAACGCAATTTATTTTGTTTCTTTCCTCTGAAATAATCCCTTCTTTTTGGAGGCATTAGTAATGTATCTGCTTTTGGCTTGATTAAAGTTGAGGCCTGAGGAGGAGTGGAGGATTGCTTTGAAGATGAGGGAAGTGACAGATTCTGTGGCGTACATTAAAAGGAAGCAAGGGGTGAGGACTACCAAGATTTAAAAGAGTCTTAGACTGTTAGAACTGCAAATAAATGTAGAATTTTACTGGTTGTAGAGTTGAGTTCCTCCTACTTCTACCAGGTATAAACACAAACCTGTTTTTTTGCTGTGTATCTGTTCTTTAACAGCAGCATCGAAATTCTGGTGGTATAGGCTTCAGATTTCCTGTCACTTCTGTTTACTCACCAGCGCCTGACTATTCTAGGCATCACCTTCTTGCCCCTGTTTACTTTTGCCTGGACCATTTCATCAGTCTTTAACTGGCCTCCCACTTCTGATCTCCCTCCTCTTCCAGCTCCCATTGCCAGTCATCTTCCTGATTGCTACTCACTGGCCCCAGATCTGCATCCAGAATGAAGTGGGAGCTCCTTAGCTTGGTATTCAATGCCCTCTAGGGTCTAGCCCTAACCTGCTTTTCTGGTTGTCTCCTGCTCTGCTCCCTCACTTACTGGAGGCTTCTGGGAATATCATTGCAGTTAAAATATTTCTCCCTATAGTTTTCCTCCTCACTTCTATTCTTTATTTCAACACCTATCTTCTCTTCCCTAACCCAACCCACTTTTCCAACTGCCTGCCTGTTCAGAATACAAGGCCAAAGTTTACCATTCCTTTCCTCCTCTGTTCTCACGGCACTCCTATAAATCTTTATGTTTGGAAAAGGAGGAATCCTGCCAATGATAATTTTTTGGCTTACGTATCAAGGTCAGAGAGCTAGTCTTATTCTTTATGCCTGTGGTCCCAGGCATATGTTAGAGCCCAGCAGATATCTAAGCAAATTTGGCTGTTAATGATTATAACATTTATTTGTTGAATGCCTATTATGTGCTAGACTCTAAATACTGTAATACTTAGTGATTAAATCCTCAACAGCAATCCTGTGAAGGAGGTGGTATTATCCAGGTTTACAGATGAGAAAATAAAGGCCTTGAGAATTTAAGGAGCATGCCTAGATTACAAGCTAGTTAAGTGGCAGAGTCAGGACTGGAACCCAGACCTGTTTGCCTGCAAAGCTCACTCTCGTGTACTCATACTTCTGGCACTTGGCTTTATGTTGTTGCTATTGAGATACATGTTTGTGTCCTTGATGAGATGCTGTGGTGTGCTCATGATTCAGGGTCAGGCCCATGCAAATCTTGGTATTCCTAGCATAGTGCTGGCTTATGATAGGTGTTCATTCATTGCATGCTTGCTGAATGGAATTTCATTCTTCTGTGCCTACTTGTACTTTAGGAGAACAATGATACATTTTAGTATCTTCCATATATTGAAAAAAATTTCTTTAGAGGCAAGGTCTCGCTCTCACCCAGGCTGGAGTGCAGTGGCACTATCATGGCTCGCTGCAGCCTCAACCCTCCTGGGCTCAAGCAATCCTCTTGCCTCAGCCTCCTGAGTATCTGGGAATACAGGCATATACCACCACACCTGGCCAATTTTTAAATTTTTTGTAAGAGGCTTTACAAAAGGCTTTTTCTTGGCCTAGGCTTATTTTTTAACACCTAGTGTGCATTCAGTAAATATGTATTGAGTAAATATAGATGGTGGTAGGGCCAGAAGAGACTTACTTAAAGGATTTAGCTCTAAGGTATCTGATTTTATTGAAGATGGGCTATCAGGAACCAAGCTCTAGGCTGTTCAGAAGAGATTCTAGGCAGCATATTGGAAAGCAGTTCAGAATTAAAAGCTGTATGACAGCAACATTGTCTGCCTTCAGCATTTTATGCAGGTGTGTCCAGGTCAGTTGGGAAGACAGTCACTTCACATCTATTTAGCTAGTATTTATTGAGCGCCTGTGTTGACATCGGGCTAGGCACTATCTTTGTAATCTCTGACACAAGTCTGTAGAGCAATGTACTTATTTAAAAATTCATTTGTCAGGCTGGGCGTGGTAGCTTATGCCTGTAATCCCAGCACTTTGAGAGGCCGAGGAGGGCAGATCACTTGAGGTCAGGAGTTTGAGACCAACCTGACTAACATGGTGAAACCCCTTCTCTACTAAAAATACAAAAAATTAGCTGGGTGTGGTGGTGGGCGCCTGTAATCCCAGCTACTCAGGAGGCTGAGGCAAGAGAATCGCTTGAACCTGGGAGGTGGAGGTTGCGGTGAGCAGAGATCGTGCCATTGCACTCCAGCCTGGGCAACAAGAGCAAAACTCCATCTCAAAAAAAAAAAGGTAATATACAAACACTTGTTGACAAATAAATTTATATTTATTTATTTATTTTTTGAAATGGGGTCTCTCTCTGTCCCCCAGGCTGGAGTGCAGTGGTGCGATCTCAGTTCACTGCAACCTCCGCCTCCCTGGTTCAAGCACTTCTCCTGCCTCAGTCTCCTGAGTAGCTGGGATTATAGGCGTGCGCCACCATGCCCAGCTAATTTTGTATTTTTAGTAGAGACAGGGTTTCTCTCTATTGGTCAGACTGGTCTCGAACTCCCGACCTCTTGTGAGCTGCCTGCCTCAGCCTCCCAAAGTGCTGAGATTACAGGTGTGAGCCACCACACCCGGCTTGATTCTGTTTTTAATGATGACAACCACTCTATATGGCAGAGTGAGACATCTGATAGACTTACGTTACAATTGCTGAAGAAAGTGAGTGACAGCTAATCGGACATTTTTCATTTGATCCCTGAGTGGAGTTCCTTGAATGCTGCATCCTTTAGTAGCCACACACCCAGTGCTTCTTACCTCCCTGTCTATCAAAATAACACACCTAGTCATTGCTGTCTTTTGAGGTGTTGTGGAGGTTCTTAATAACCTGAAAAGTTGTTCTTTTCTTCTCACACCCTTGTTTATATTCTTGAGGCTTGGCAAGTCAACCAGCACTGGGTTTTTAAAGTGTCATTAAGTATCTGATTTGACCATAGAGCAAGGGTGGAGATTTTATCTACTCCAAAGTACTTGAAATGAGTGAGTCCAGATTATCTAGTGGGCCTCTTTTACTTCTCTAGTAATAATGCCCTCTTATTTGAATAAAGCAGTTATTCAAAGGCTCTTTTGGATACTAGACTTAAAAGAATCTGCTGAAATCTAAGGAGCTATTCCTGAGAAAAATGCACATAAATAATTTTTTGCATATAAACTCAGACTATTTGTGGATCTGCTTCAGAATGTCTGGTACAGAGGTTTACCCTTCTAAGTGTTACTATACACACTTTGAATAGTTGAAGCCTTAGTAGGTTTTTAAAATTTTGTTATATGGCAAATTTCTTTTCACTAGTATTTGTTATAGTGGAATATATTCCTGTGTTCCTCCTTACTGATTTAACCTTTAAAAATATTTTTCTGGGGCCAGGCGCAGTGACTCACACCTGTAATCCCAGCACTTTGGGAGGCTGAGACGGGTGGATCATGAGATCAGGAGTTTGAGACTAGCCTGGCCAACATGGAGAAACCCCATCTCTACTAAAAATACAAAACTTAGCCGGGCATAGTGGCGCACGTCTGTAATCCCAGCTACTGGGGAGGCTGAGGCAGGAGAATCACTTGAACCCAGGAGGCGGAGGTTGCGGTGAGTCGAGATCACACCATTGCACTCTAGCTTGGTCGATCGAGTGAGACTCCACCTCAAACAAATAAACAAAAAAAATTAAAAAAAAATTTTTTTTGTTCCTAAAGCAACATTCAGAAGTGAAACTACTGGTTTGTTTATAGGTTTTAAATATTTGCTATCTTTGGGATTGATTTATTAAGTACCTACTTAGTAGTTGAAAACACTGTCAGATACATTACATAATTTTCATTCACTATAGTAATTATATGGTATAAATACAGTTGTCCCTTGGTATCCTCAGGGGATTGGTTCCAGGACTCTTGTGTATACCCAAATTCATACACACTCAAGTCCCAAAGTCTGCCCTGTGCAACTAGCATATATGGAAAGTCAGCTCTCCATATTCACAGGTTTCACATCTCACAAATACAGTATTTCTTTATTTCTCACAAGCTTTCTCCTCTTGAAGGAGCAGGCAGACCTGGGTAAATGCTGTATTTTTTGTCCCTTTGGTATAAGTGGATCTGTGCAGTTCAAAGCTGTTTCCTTCAAGGGTCAACTGTAGTAGTATTCCTGTCTTATAAATAAAGACACTGGAGGCTGAGAGGTTAAGCAAGCTGGCTAAGATAATACTAATAGCTAATAGGTCAAGATTGGAACCTAGATTGTCCCCTCCCACAGTCTGTGGTCTTTTCAAAAACTAATTTTCATAAAAAAAATACATCTGTCTTATCATAGCAAAGTTCACCTTTAATAATAAAAAACAAAACACAAAATATGTACACACAAACATAACTTTAAAGAAAATTAAGATGAAAGAGAAACTGCCAGGCACAGTGGCTCACGCCTGTAATCCCAACACTTTGGGAGGCTGAGGCGGGCGGATCACGAGATCAGCAGTTCGAGACCAGCCTGGTCAACATGCTGAAACCCCACCTCTACTAAAAATACAAAAATTAGCCTGGTGTGGTGGCTCGCGCCTGTAATCCCAGCTACTTGGGAGGCTGAGGCAGGAGAATCATTTGAATCCAGGAGGTGTAGGTTGCAGTGAGGTGAGATCATGCCATTGCACTCCAGCCTGGGCGACAAGAGCAAGACTCCGTCCCCCCCCCCCAAAAAAAAAATTAAAATGGAAGAGAAACTATACCTAATGTCCTGCTAACTCTGGCAAATCAAAGTAGGACTTTTACCACATGTCTTCACAACTCAATATTAAACAGATGCCCTGGTGGTATGAAGGGAGAAAAGCTGCTATGAAAGAAAGAATAGAGAAGTTTAGGAAGGTAGCTGATAGGATAAGTGTGTATGTTAGTGTGTGGGACTCAAACTTGACTGATTCCTGGCTTTGGCTCCAAAAAGTCTATTAAAAATCCATTTGTTATAGATAAGTCTTACAGCAAAACCTCACTGGAGAAAAATAGTGGACTCCATGTGACTTCTTCCTTTATTTGGTTACAGGGAGACATGTGACCTTTGTCATCCACCCTGTCACGTTTGTGTTGAGCAGTATGGGTTGTGGAAAAGAGCTCAGAATGCTTGGAATTAACCTGAACTCCTAGAAAAGGCTAGAAAAGGAACTGAAAATATAGGAGAAAAGACTGAAGAAAAGAGGAAAGGAAATGGAGGGTTGTATTGAACCCTGACTAGCAACTCTTGAGCGAAGAAAGAGGAAAAAGGGGGAAGAGGGGAGCTAAATTATCTCTGAGGCAACTCAGTCTCATGGCTGCCTGAACTAGTCTATATTGTGGGAATAAGGTAGACTCCATCAATTGCTGTGAAGTACCAGTGCAGTTCTTGCTTTCTATTCCTAGTCACAGACAAATTTATCAGGACTGCAGTTTCTTCTTTTTAAGCTTCATTTAAATAATTATTAGTAGCACTTGGACCTTAGGTTAGGAAATCACTGTTTAATGATTTAAAGATTAACCAGCATGGAAATCCCATTCTTTATATGATTGGGGAAAATTATTAAACTTGAGATTGTTTCACTTTGTAGCAAATGTCTAAAGGCAGATTTTTTTTGTTGTTTTTTTTGAGGTGGAGTTTCCCTCTTGTTGCCCAGGCTGGAGTGCAATGGTGCCATCTTGGCTCACCTGCAACCTCCGCCTCCCAGGTTCAAGCTATCCTCCTGCCTCAGCCTCCTGAGTAGCAGGGATTACAGGCATGTGCCACCACATCGAGCTAATTTTCTATTTTTAGTAGAGACGTGGTTTCTCCATATTGATCAGGCTGGTTTACAAGCTTCCAAGTAAATAGCTCTTTTGCAGAGATCTCTACCCATCATTCTATTCTTCCACTCCTGGATGGTGGAGAACCAAAGTTCACTTGAGTAATGCGAGCACTCAGTTTCCTGCAGGGGTTAGCACGCATACTGGAGGCTCCTCCGACCCCACAGATCTTCGGGATGGGGTGATGGAGGGGGTTTGGTTTTTAAAGGCTCAGGTGATCCACCCACCTCAGCCTCCCAAAGTGCTGGGATTACAAGTGTGAGCCACTGCACCTGGCCTAAAGGCAGAGTTTTAAAGGTGCAATATGATGCAAGTCTGCCTTTCTTAGGATGATCTAAGTTATATGTTAATAACGTACTTGGAGATCTAGCATAGAATATACTCAGCACTGTAAATCACAACTTAATAATGCTTGCGTTGATATGGTCTGTTGCTCTGAGCAAATTGTGTGGGCTGTTATCTCCTGAGAAATCCCTGTAAATGGTATTAGTAATACTTTATAAGTAGGTTGGGAGAATGTAGTTTTCTAAGGCATTTTGAAATTCTTAGATGAAAGGGTCTTTATGTAGCAAATTGTTGTCAGCCTATTTTCCTTCCTCGGAGCCTGGAGAAAATAGGCACCAGAGGGTAGGAAGGGTTGGCTTGTCTTCGTAAAGAGCTGTTGTTGAATTTAAAGTGGATGTGAGCAGCTCCTAAGAATATCGTTCACTGTAAAAGCAGACTTTTTTTGGATTTGGGCCTTGGAATTCTTAGCTGTATTTTCACCTAAGATTTAAAACAAGTTTAAATACTGGTTTGTAATTGGCCAGACTTGGGAAAGATATGATCCTTTAATGATCCTGGGTCTCAACTTACCTATCTCTCATTGTTCCTTTATTTCAGAAGAGGGATAAGAACTTTTTCTGAAGAGCAGTCAACTTTTCCTTTCAGTGTATAGGATTACTTCCACGAATCTGTGAACTTAATCTTTGCTGCCAAATAACTTGCAGTAGATGCTGGGACAGTTTTAAGTGTATTTTAATTTATACATTCAGTACATAAGTGCATCCATGTAAAAACAGCTATGTTTGGAAGATGTAAAACCCAGCTTTTGTTTTTGAGAAGCCAACTAGATTATAGCATAGGATCATATGTATGTACAACTAACCGTAATGCATGGTGTTTTGAAAAATGCATGTATTTCCCTGAATTACCCCTAGTTAATAAAATAATTGGGGGCAAATGGTAATATAAGGATTTTGGAGTAACTTAATACTACTAGATTTTGCTGTTTATACATTTGCAAACAACCTTCTGCTAATGCTAAAGAAATACGAACAAGTCTATCTGCATAAAGGATGGTAGGGCTAATTTACTTCCTGGTGCTGTGAAACTGGCAGTTGGACAGGTGCAGTTGTGGGTGTCTTTTTTTTAAGGTGCACCTGCTGCAGGTTTGAAAAGCTGTTGATGCCCATGGGTTGGTTGTGTGCGTGTTCTCTTTAAAAACCAGATGTATTAATTCCCGTTGTTAAGTATACTTTGCTATTTGCTACTGGTGAGACTGGTGAGACAGATAAGCGGAGTCCTGTGGTTAACTGCACTTGAGTTTCCAGTGACCCCATTAAATCCAATGGGTAAATTTTCCAACGCAGATTAGTCACCCAGTTTACAGATTAAGTTTTCATATCCTTAGATTGTTTCTGAAATCTTCATGGCTTTGCTCACCTTTTAGGGTTCAGAGTTCCTACCCAATCAGTGTCGGTGGCCTTTAGATGTTGGCAAGCTTCCAAGTAAATAGCTCTTTTGCAGAGATCTCTACCCATCATTCTATTCTTCCACTCCTGGATGGTGGAGAACCAAAGTTCACTTGAGTAATGCGAGCACTCAGTTTCCTGCAGGGGTTGGCACGCATACTGGAGGCTCCTCCGACCCCACAGATCTTCGGGATGGGGTGATGGAGGGGGTTTGGTTTTTAAAGAGGACCTGTGAAAGTAATTAACCCGATTTACATTTGTATAATAAGTCTAAACACTACCTTGCAAAAGAACTGAGAGTTCAGCCTGTTTAATGGAGTTTCTGCTTTTCACGGGCCCTGGCCTTACCGGCGGTTACAGTCCAGCCAGATTTAGTTCACAAAAAAACAAAACCCTAGGTCGACCTCACTGCGGTATATGATGGCAGCGATCGTTTTAAAGCGCAGGACCTTTAGTCTCCTCAACAGTTTTGTCTAAAGTTGTCCAAAAGTGTTTTTTTGAAAGTGAGGTGATCCAGTCGGTGAACTCCTTGAAAAAGAAGAGCTGTCTCCTGAGCGGGCATAAGTCGCGTTTGGGGTCGGGGCCCATTATTGCGCGTGTTCGGAGCGCGGCGCTTGCCTATGAGCGAGCGCCTCGGGTCGTGGCGCATCCGGGCCGGGGTGGGGCTATCTTCCCGCGGAGCGTGCTGGGGGCGGGTCGCGCCGGCCGGGCCGCTAATGCGCATGGGCGGGCGTCCGCGGTTCCAACTGCCGCCAGTTTCCACAAGCTGGGAGGGCAGTTACCTGAGAGATACCAGTGGCCAGCATGTCGGTTGAAAAAGCTTCCCGGAAGGGAGACGAAGAGAAAGGAGAGGAGCAGCTCGTGGTCATCCCCAGTAGCGAGTACGCGGCGAAGCCGGCGGCGGCGGAGGGAGCGCCGATGAAGATGGATGTGACGGTGAGGGTCACGGGCTGCTCCGACGACCTCAGCTCTGGGGAGGCCGACCTAGACCCAAAACTCCTGGAGCTCACCGCTGACGAGGAGAAGTGCCGCAGCATCCGCAAGCAGTACCGGCAGCTCATGTACTGCGTGCGGCAGAACCGGGAGGACATCGTGAACTCGGCGAACAACTCCTTGACCGAGGCTCTGGAGGAAGCCAATGTCCTGTTTGATGGAGTGAGCCGAACCAGAGAAGCAGCCCTCGACGCCCAGTTTCTTGTGATGGCTTCTGACTTGGGTAAAGAAAAGGCAAAGCAGTTAAACTCTGACCTGAACTTCTTTAATCAGTTAGCATTTTGTGACTTTCTGTTGCTGTTTGGGGGTCTGAATTGGATGGAAGGCGAGCCTGACGACTTGAGTGATTGTGATGATAACATAGCTCTTTCCTTCTGGAAGGCAATGGAAAAGGAAGCAACATCCTGGATGGTAAAAGCTGAGACATTCCATTTTGTTTTTGGTTCATTCAAACTAGAACCTTCTGCACCAAAGCCCCGACTTGAACACCAGAAAAAAGTTCGCAAGATGGAAGAAAATGGGAATATGCCTACAAAGTTGCGGAAGTTGGACCTGAGTAGTTATCCAGAAGCGACAGAAAAAAACATAGAAAGGATTTTGGGATTGTTGCAAACCTACTTTCGAAAGTATCCTGATACTCCTGTGTCCTATTTTGAGTTTGTGATTGATCCAAACTCTTTTTCTCGTACTGTGGAGAATATATTTTATGTTTCTTTTATTGTAAGAGATGGTTTTGCAAGAATAAGGCTTGATGAAGACAGGCTGCCAATATTAGAGCCGATGAATGTTAACCAAATGGGTGAGGGAAATGATTCCAGTTGCCATGGCAGGAAACAGGGAGTCATATCTTTGACTTTACAGGAGTGGAAAAACATTGTGGCAGCTTTTGAAATTTCTGAGGCCATGATTACATACTCCTCATACTAAAGATTTCTTAGTATAGGATCCTTTTTGTGTTTTTTTCTGAAGTTATCTCAAATGGAGAGTAAAATGTAAACTGAAGCACGTATTGTATGTCTTGTAAAGTGAAAAAGTATCTTCAAGAACATCAGACATTGTTTTACTGTGCAGCGTATTTTTCTTAGTAATTTATAAGGTCATGATCTTCTGTTATTACAAAAAATTCGTTGGCATATTTATGGGAGTGTTTTATTGAATGCCCTTTAAGACTGTTAATAAAAACACGTTTTGGATACCAAATTAAGGAATATTTGATAATTTGCAAAACACAATAATTTACAAAAATCAGTTATGATGCTCTGTGATAACGTTGCTTTCTCTGTCGCAGGGAACCAAGAGAATCCCAGAAAGGTTCCTAACCAGGTTGGGGAAAGAGTGGGTAAAAAACAAAAGTGGGGAAAAAAAGCAAACAAACAACAACAACTTGTCTGTAAGGCAGTTAATATGCAACATTAAGAATGAAAAAGTCATTGCAAAGAAGGCAGGATTTATGAGGGAGTATCCATATTCTAAACAGTTTCTTTTATTAGACTCAGCAAAAGTAGTGTCTCTGCTGTAGTAGTTGAGGTGTCAGCTAAGGGCTGAAAGGTGAGTGGAAACACGAAGAAGGAAAAGGCATTCAAGGCAGGAGAACAGCAAGGTCAAATGCATGGAATTGTTAGAAGTTAGGCACGAGAGGACCATTAGATTTATGGAAAAACTGTTATATTTGATAAGCTGGGCAACAATTGCATAACTTCATCTATTAGTATCCTCAGAAGATGTTTTTGTCTAACTATTATACGTTGAACACAACATCTTTTGCTATCCAGTTGTAGTTTTTATCTACTGAATTTTTTCTCTGGCCCCTAGTGTCCCTTTGTGATCTTTGCTAGTACATAGAATGTCCTTCAGAATTTGCACTGTTCCATCATGTAACAACTTTGAATATTTGTCCCACTTTAATTTTGCTTTTCTATTTTTTTTTTTTCCTTGAGACAAGTGTCACTGTTGTTGCCCAGGCTGGGGTGCAGTGGTGCGATCTTGGCCCACTACAACCTCTGCCTCTGGGGTTCAGGCAATTCTTGTGCCTCAGCCTCCCAACTAGCCGGGATTACAGGTGTGTGCCATCACACCTAGCAAATATTTGCATTTTTAGTGGGAACGGGGTTTCGCCATGGAAGCCAGTCTGGTCTCAAGCGCCTGGCCTTAAGTGATCCACCTGCCTCGGCCTCCCAAAGTGCTGGGATTACAAGTGTGAGCTAAATTTTGCATTTCTTAATAGGGCTTTAAATGCCAGGAAACTGACCCTGCTTGAAACTAAAACATGTTAGTTTATCTAGATGTTCTTCACTTAGTGTAAAGCTATAAAGGCTTTTTTCTTTCTGTTGCTTGCAGTTTTAAAAATATAACTTTACAGGAGTGGAAAAACATTGTGGCAGCAGTGGCAAACTTTCCTAGTAAGTCTAGTGGTACAGGAAAAGGAAATTCAAAGACTCAACAAATGATACCAAGACTGAGAGGAAGGATCTTTCATGTATGGGGATGATCTGCTGTTGGAAGAAAAAGTACTCTTAATGACAGCAAACAGGTCCCGCCCCAGTACTTTACTGACAATCAGTTGCTCTGTTGAATGCCTCATGTCTTTACTAGGAGTATTTGACAGTGATGATTTAAAAGCATTAATAGACATCTGGAGGCTTAGGAGAGGTAATTTTTTCGGTCTTCTCTAAAGTTAATAGCTGTTAAAATATAAAGTTGACCACCAGTGTTTCTATTTTTACTGGTTGGCATGACACCAGTAAAATGATGAGGCGTGATGGATTGCCTCATCATTTTTGAAATTTTGAAATTAAAGTGACTGCTTACCTTGAAGCAAAAAGGAAATTAAAAATTTATAGAGATTAAGAATCAAACTGCAAATCTGCTTGTTTCTTGCTAATATAGAGAACTTTATTTAATTTTTTGGAGACAGAGTTTTCACTCATTGCCCAGGCTGGAATGCAATGGCACAATCTCGGCTTACTGCAACCTCCACCTCCTGGGTTCAAGTGATTCTCCTGCCTCAGCCTCCCACGTAACTGGGATTACAGGCACCCGCCACCACGCCTGGATGATTTTTGTACTTTTAGTAGAGACAGGGTTTCACTGTATTGGCCAGGCTGGTCTCGAACTCCTGACCTCGTGATTCGCCTGCTTTGGCCACCCAAAGTGCTGGGATTCCAGGTGTGAGCCACCACACCTGGCCTAGGTACTTTAAATTTTGCAGGTTCAGTTAGCTGAAATGTAGGAGAATTTTGTTTTTTTGTTTTTTTTTGAGACAAGGTCTTGCTCTGTTGCCCAGAGCACAATCCTGGCTTACTGCAGTCACCTTGATCTCTCGGACTCAAGTGAGTCTCCTGCCTCAGCCTCCCGAGTAGCTGGGACTACAGCTGCATGCCTCCACACTCAGCTATTTTTTTTGTTTCAGAAGAGAGAAGGTCTCATGTTGCCCAGGCTGGTCTTGAACTCCCAGACTTAAGCAATCCTCCTGCCTTGGCCTCCCAAAGTGTTGGGAATTACAGGTGTGAGCCACCACGCCCAGCCTAGGACAATATTTTTAAGAAATATTTTTAAAATATTTTGAGAATATTTTTAAGTAATAGAACTTTATTGAATGGTAGAACCACTTGCTGGTCAAAGGATCTGGGATCAGATCCTCATTCTATAACATTCTAGTTATGTACTTTGGATAAATTATTATTTAACTTGGCCGGGCGCGGTGGCTCAAGCCTGTAATCCCAGCACTTTGGGAGGCCGAGACGGGCGGATCACGAGGTCAGGAGATCGAGACCATCCTGGCTAACACGGTGAAACCCCGTCTCTACTAAAAATATAAAAACTAGCCGGGCGAGGTGGCGGGCGCCTGTAGTCCCAGCTACTCTGGAGGCTGAGGCAGGAGAATGGCGTAAACCCGGGAGGCGGAGCTTGCAGTGAGCTGAGATCCGGCCACTGCACTCCAGTCAGGGTGACAGAGGGAGACTCTGCCTCAAAAAAAAAAAAAAAAAAATTATTATTTAACCTGTAAACATCAGGTTTTTCATTTGCCAAGTGGGAATAATGCCTCTTAAGTTTACAGTAAGAATCAAAGTAGAAAATGTTTGTGATAAGTACTTTGAGATATGAATTATGGTATGTAGTATAGTTGTAAAAGCAAGAGGTTTGTAATCTCTGAAATTGAAAGTGGGCTCAATTCTTGGCTCGTGGGCAAGTTTCTTTCTCTCTGAGGGCCTCTATGCTATATGAAATGGGAATAAACATCTGACTGGAAGACTTTGAGATAATGTATAAAAAAAACTTTTCTCATTGTAGACTCTCATGTTAGTGCCTCACTCTCTAGTTCAGAGTCAGCAAATTCCATGATGCCACTTCCCTCCATAGTGATGTCTCTGCAATGGTTCATTTACTTTCCTTTGAGTCTCTGACTGTCATGCTTTTTAGACCCTTGTCCTGGGGAATGTATTAGCAAGTGATTGGTAATTAATTTATTCCACAACTGTTTGAATACCCATTTTGCCAGTCACTGTTGTAGGCACTGGTTGAAAAATGGTGGATAGAAAACTGCCCACCTCTCATGATTTCATATTTTAGTGGGTATATTAGTTTCGTTTTGCTGATGTAACAAATTACCAAACATTTAGTGGTTTTAAATAACACTATTTTACAGTTGTGAAAGTTGGATGCTATAATCCGGTTATCAATAGGTCTGGTTCCTTCTGGAAGCTCCGAGGCAGAATCTGTTCCCTTGCCTTTTTCAGCTTCCAAAGCCTACCTGCATTCCCTGACCCACAATCTGTCAGTTCCTCTATTTTCTTTTTTTTTTTTTTTGGAGACGGAGTCTTGCACTGTCACCCAGGCTGGAGTGCAGTAGCACAATCTCAGCTCACTACAAGCTCCGCCTCCTGGGTTCACGCTATTCTCCTGGCTCAGCCTCCTGAGTAGCTGGGACTACAGGCGTCCGCCACCATACCTGGCAAATTTTTTGTATTTTTAGTGGAGACGGAGTTTCACCATGTTGGCCAGGATGGTCTCGATCTCCTGACCTCGTGATCTGCCTGCCTTGGCCTCCCAAAGTGCTGGGATTACAGGCGTGAGCCACTGCGCCTGGCCAATTCCTCTGTTTTCAAAGCTGGCAATGCAACCTCTTGCTTCTGTCCTCACATCTCCTAGTACTATAATCAAGTCTCCCTCTGCCTCCTTCTTATAACACTTGTGATTACATTGGGCCTAGTGGGATAATCCTGGAAAATCTCTCTCTAGAACCTTAATCACTCTTTACATGTAACATAGTCACTGGTTCTAGGGGTCCAGACTTTGACATTGGAGAGCTATTGTTCACCCTATCATAGAGAAAGACAACATATTCCTGTTAACGATGATAGCTCTGAAGAAGAGTTGCTTGGATAGAGGTTGAAGTGCTGCCTGAGAAGAAGGGTTAAGGGGAGGCTCTTTGAAGGAGGCATTTGAAATGTAATCTCTTTTTCATAAGTCATTTACCAGAATACAGTCATGTCTGTATAAGGGCAATCATGTGTTACACATGAGATCAACAATAGACCACGTATATGGTGGTGGTTCCATTAAGATTAGACTGTCCCCTAGTGAGGTGGTAGTGCTCCCAAAGTCTGGGGCCACAGAGATGAAAGACAGGATACCCACCCTTGCAGAGTTGATGGGATTGTGTGATGGTGGCAGGGGGATCTCAGAGGAGGAACACCCAACTCGATGTATTAGTCCATTTTCACACTGCTGATAAAGACATGCCCAAGACTGGGCAGTTTTCAAAAGAAAGGGGTTTAATGACTCACAGTTCCACATGGCTGGGAAGGTCTCACAATCATGGAGGAAGGCAAGGAGGAGCAAGCCACATCTTAACGTGGATGGTGGCAGGCAAAGAGAGAGATTGGGCAGGGAAACTCCCCCTTATAATACCGTCAGATTTCATGAGACTCATTCGCTATCATGAGAACAGCACAGGGAATACCTGCCCCCATGATTCAGTTACCTCCCACCAGGTCCCTCCCACAACATGTGGGAACTCAATTTGGGTGGGGACACAGCCAAATTATATCACAAGGGCTGTTCAGTAAAGGCTTCTAATTTAAGCTTGAAGGGCATGAAGGGGTTGGAGTGGAGAAAAGAGGACATCCCAGGTAGTGTAACAATGTCTGTGCTAAGTGCCGTGGCTACATGTGTTATTGGAGTTGTAAGAAAGAAAAGGAGAATATTGGGAACTGAAGAGAGACTTGATGGATAAAATGGGCCTTTTGTGTTGGAATCTCTTAGAGTGTTGGTTAAAGAAGCCACCAGCCTCCAAGGGAATGCTGTGGAAGGGTAATATGTTTGTACATTGAATATAAATAGTGTAACATCATGCTAGTCTTGTCTGTGTGCTGGATCAAGATTTGTTAGGAAGAGGACATTTCAAAATAGTGGAGATTGACGCAGGGAAACTCAGCGAGGACACCAGTAAAATACATTCCAGCACTTCTTGACTTAGTTCCAGGCAATTTCCCTTCTTCAGGAGGTGGGGAATTAGTAACTTAAAGGGATTAATTCCTACCAGCCACTATGCTAACATGCATTATCTTTCTTAAACTCAGCCATTTGATGAGGTCAGGAACCTGTTAGCTTCGTTAAGGATTAGGTGATTGGTCCAAGTCACCTGGCCTTGTGAGTGGTAGAGCAAGTATTTTAACGCAGGTTATTTCTGCACCAGAGCCATCTATAATGGTGGGGCGGGGGAGTACAAATCTGGCGAAGGATAGAAACTAAGCTTGGGGGAAAAGTCAGGATTTTAAAAGACTGCCACAGTGGAATTGCTTTCTGTATTGTGCCCTTTTTGGGGGAGCCTGGAGCAGTGTTTTAGTAGGAGTGGGGCTGGAGAAAGGGATTGGATTACTATGACAGGCAGGTAGAAGAAAAGGAAGACTATCCAATGTCTAAGCCTTGCCAACAAGTGACGAATGCCTGCAGGTCATCTACTCATATTCTGTAGCAGTGGTTCTCAAAGTGTATGAGGCGCTTTTGGCATACTTTAAGGTCAGAATTATTTTCATAATACTAAGATGCTGTTTGTCTTTTTTTTTTTTTTTTTGAGATGGAGTCTCGCTGTGTTGCCCAGGCTGGAGTGCAGTGGTACAGTCTTGGCTCACTGTGAGCTCTGCCTCCTGGGTTCATGCCATTCTTCTGCCTCAACCTCCCGAGTAGCTGGGATTACAGGCGCCCGCCACCACGCTCGGCTAATTTTCTATATTTGTAGTAGAGACGAGGTTTCACCGTGTTAGCCAGGATGGTCTCTATCTCCTGACCTCGCGATCCTCCCACCTCGGCCTCCCAAAGTGCTGGGATTACAGGCGTGAGCCACCACGCCTAGCTGCCCTTTTCACTTTAATTCTCTTACATGTAAACTGTGAAGGTTTCCAGAGGTCACGTGACAGGTGGTGTGGCAACAAAGAGGGTTCTTTGTAATTCTCCCCACCCTTGAGAATGTACTGTGTAAGCCACCGCGCCCGGCCCGGAGTCTCAAAAATTGTAAAGGAGTCCTGAGATGAAAAAGTTTGAGAACCTCTGTAGCAGCCACCACAGTCAGCTGACATAATTTCTAGCAATTGTAATTGGAGGAGAATGGGGGCATTTTTCTCCTTTCCTTATTCCATCTCTGTGCTGCCTTCTTAGGCTGTCTGGGGGAGCTGTCTTCTACCTTCTATCTTATTTTTATTTTAGGTGAGGTACCACTTACATGGAATGGAATGATAGCACTTTCAATTTTAAGTTTGGTTAAAATTTTAAAACATAGTGTTTCTTTCTTTTTTTTTTGAAATGGAGTCTCACTCTGTCGCCCGGGCTAGAGTGCAGTCGCACGGTCTCGGCTCACTGCAACGTCCACCTCCTGGGTTCAAGCAATTCTCCTGCCTCAGCCTCCCGAATAGCTGGGACGACAGGTGCACGCCTCCACGCCCGGCTAATTTTTTTTTGTATTTTAGTAGAGACGGGGTTTCACCATGTTGCCCAGGCTGGTGGTGAACTCCTGAGCTCAGGCAACCCGCCCTCTTCAGCCTCCCAAAGTGCTGGGATTACAGGCATAAGCCACTGAGCTCAGCCTCATAATGTTTCATTCTAAGGTCAACTGAATGCTTCAATTGCCTGGGTCTTACCAATTTTACCTACAGTGCTTTAAAATGGTGAGGTTCATTCAGAGCTTTTTTGGTAAAATCTGTGCACTGGTTGATACAATTTGACTTTAAGCTTGAACCAGGAGATCCCAGGTTAGATACAGAATTTCAGTAAGGAACAGATTGTAAACATTGGTGGAGGGAGTATGTGGCTTTTCAGCATGAGGATACATTTTCTGGTATTTGTTCTAGTAGGTATGTTGGAGGAGGGGAATTCCCAGAACCGTGCTTTTCATTTAGACAGCCAGTTATTGTGTTCTGTCACCATCTTTGCTAAGTTCATGCAGATAAAATGAGGTTGAGATTAGAAGTGATTGTTTGTTATTTTTCCAGCAGGACATCTAACTGCATTTGTTAGTTAACTCTTAAACCAGTAAGTCATGCTCTTTGAGACTGAGTAGGGAGTCACACTAGTTCCTTGAAGCTTAATTGATCCTTTGATCGAATGGCTGTTACTACCAAATTGTTTTTCCCCCACAGTGCCTTGTATTGAAGGAGGAGCCTTGGCCATAATGCCAGTTGATGAGTACTGGCTGTGTTTACCAGCCTCTCATGCTAGACCTTTTGTGCAGACTGTCAGGGTGGTGCAGTCTTGCCCCCACTGTTGCTGGTTTCCAGGTGTTCTCCCTTCAGTCCCTGAGGCACTACGTATGCCCGCCATGCTGCCAACAGGTAGCCGCAGTGCTGTGCTTCCTCCTCCACATTGCTCCACCGCACCCCCTTCCACATCCCAAGAACCTTGTTCTTCCGCTGACCCCAAGCTCTGCCTTCCACCCCCTGCATCTGATGGTAGGCAAGAGAGAAATGTGCAGTTTGGGCTGGTAAGTTGGGGGGCTCTTTTTGTTATTAAAGACTTTTTGTTTATTTTTTTTTAATGGGATGGAGTCCAGTGGTGCGATCTTGGCTCACTGCAACCTCTGTCTCCCGGATTCAAGCGTTTCTCCTGCCTCAGCCTCCGGAGTAGCTGAGATTACAGGCGCCTGCCACCATGCCTGGCTAATTTTTGTTTTTTTAGTAGAGAGAGGGTTTTACCCCGTTGGCCAGGCTGATCTCGAACTCCTGACTTCAAGTAATCTTCCTGCCTCGGCCTCCCAAAGTGCTGGTATTACAGGCGTGAGCCACTGCGCCTGGCTTAAGACTTGAGTTTTTGAAAACATTTTATTGTGCTTATTAACAACTTTCTCAGTCGTTATATCTTGTTAACATAGATTTTTATTTTAATAAGAGATAATATTAAATATGTTGCCAAAATATCGTATTAAACTGATTTGAAATATAATGTGTATCAGAATTATATTAGTGGAATGAAAGGATTTTTTAAAAATTAAGAGTCTAACACCTAAATTATAAATGTCTGTTACTTGCTAAGTATATGGAAACTAAATATTAAATATGGGAGACTTCATGCACATGCAATTAAAGGAATGAACTTTGCAGAGTTGTGCCTATTTAAAATATCCTACAAAAGCAGCAACTTTCACGTTTAACTTTTCATGCAGGTCAGTATCAATTGACAGTTCTGTTCTGATTTTCTAGATGTTATGCCCCAGCCAAACAGTACAGAAAAGTCTTAAAAAAATATTTGGCTGATCTTTTAAAATTGTTATATTCAGATTAAGCTATGCCCATATTTACCAAGCCCCTATCTTTAAAACCTAGTTTAAAAATTCTAGGAAAAAAAGGCTGATGATTAAACCTGATTTAGACCTAAGCTGGTTTACTTATGTAGAGGTACTATACGAACACTTCAAAGTAGCAATGACAGTGTTTGGGGCTAATAAACTAAGATAAAGCAAGCAGTTCACAACTTTAAGGAAGGTTGAATATTTCCATCTATATGCTGTAATTATAAATCAAACAACATCTTCCCTTTGAAAATTCCTTTTGTTTTCCTTTAAGAAAAGGTTTTGTTACAAAGCGTTTTGGACATTGCTGATTTTAAGTTAAATTATTTTCTCTCCTGTTATTTTTCTTTAGGCTTATCAGGAGGGCAGACTTCAAAAGCTACTAAAAATGAATGGCCCTGAGGATCTTCCCGAGTCCTATGACTATGACCTTATCATCATTGGAGGTGGCTCAGGAGGCCTGGCAGCTGCTAAGGCAAGGCTCCTTGTGTTGTGTGTTGTCTGGGTGGTAGTTAGAATATTAACATCCCTGACAGGGTTCTCTCCGCTCTCTGTGGAATTTATTTGATCCACTCTTGTTACATTTTGCACATTAACTTGGGCATGATAAGGGACCACTTTATAAATCATTTTTCCAGATTGAAATATACATTACTTATATAATACAGGGCCCAGTAGTTTGGAACATGTTTCTACTCACTTTAAAATTTAGTTGATTTCTCAGAGATAATAAGGGTGTTGTGCCTGGTGCAGTGGCTCACGCCTGTAATCCCAGCACTTTGGGAGTCCAAGGCGGGTGGATCATCTGAGGTCAGGAGTTCAAGACCAGCCTGGCCAATGTGGTGAAACCCCATCTCCACTAAAAATACAAAAATTAGCTGGGCGTGGTGGTGGGTGCCTGTAATCCCAGCTACTTGGGAGGCTGAGGCAGGAGAATGGCTTGAACCTGGGAGGCTGAGTTTGCAGTGAGCTGAGATCGCACCATTGTACTCCAGCCTGGGCAACAGGAGCAAAACTCTGTCTCAAAAAAAAAAAAAAAAAAAAAATACATATATATATGGGTGTTGTGTGGAAATGGTTTGAAATTAAGCAAATATATTTCTTAATTAATATTTGTCTTTTTCACTTGAATGATTTCCCTGTTCATAACCCCTTCTCTCCAGTATAAAAAAAAGATGGAGAGCAATTGGGTTTCTTAAACCCGTTTATTAAAAATGATTTGCTTTCTGTGTATGTGAGGTTAATAACCACTAACTCTGTGGTCTGAGGGTGATTGGAAAGAGGATGTATAAATAAAGAAGGTTAGGAGTGAGGCTCCTGGTCCTAAATCAAGATAAATTTCCCATGTGAGGACCCCTTGGGCCTGTCATCCTTACCCAACAGGTTCCTTTAAAAGATGAAGTGGTTATACTTCCCTAAGGTGTAGCTTGTGTTGAATCAGTAATGGGTAGAAGCTCCCCAAGTTAGGGGCAGACCAGCATGAAGCAGTGCTTTGCTGAAAGTAATTCAGGAATAATACCTGATGTGTTTTACTCCAGTGATGGTGTGTTTGAAAGACATGTAGACTCAGTCCTTTCAAATAACCTTTGGAGGTCTAGTTGCCAATATACAAAGCTTATTCTATGAGAAAGAAAAGATACCCTGCAAAACAAACTTCTAACTCTTGTTTCCTTCCCTCAAAATAGATTTGGAAACATCATAGATATTGTCAACTTTTTAATGAACTCCTCATGTGAAATTTTTAGGAAATCTTGTAATACAGAAGAAAAACTTCTTCAGTATTATGCTTTAGAAACCAAATTAGATTAAACTTTAAAATGATTTTTAAAATATCACCTTATAGGATACAGGTTGCATTAACAAGCTGTAGACTGTCAGTAAACCTGCTTTTTCAACAGGCTGTAGACTGTCAGTAAACCTGCTTTTTCAGCTACTTGGCAACTTGCTTGGAAATGGCCACTTTCTTTTTTCAGGTATTGCTTAATCTGTTATTGTTTGAATGGAGTTATGTGAGAAGTCTAAGGTTTCCAGCTGATTCTAACAATTTTACTACTCTATTATGCATAATTTTAAAATCTACTCTCACAACTATCTGAGTATCTGTTAATTTTTATCCTGGAGTTGAATTAATCATGATGTGTGTGAAGTACCCAGGTATTAATTACTCGTTATGCTTTAAGTTCTATAGCTTAAAAAAAAATCATGGATTTTTAACAGCTCATTTCCAATCTGTCATGTTAACCTTTTCAACTCACTTTAATAATTTTATTTTCCAGGAGGCAGCCCAATATGGCAAGAAGGTGATGGTCCTGGACTTTGTCACTCCCACCCCTCTTGGAACTAGATGGGGTAAGCTTTGAAAATACTCTAGAAGTGATGTTGCCAAAGTAGTTTTCCCCTGGCAATAATCTAACTGGCTCCTAAAGCCTAATTTAAAAAATCAAAAACTAAGTTAAAGAAAAACCAGCCCCAAAACATATATATCTTTTATTTGAGCCAAGTTAAAATGGATCAGATTAAATGCTAAAAATTTAGGTTCTTTGGCACAGAGTCAAGAAGTAAAAACCTTGTCTACAAGCTATGATTTAAAGGTAAATATTTGAGTAATCTAGCATATATAGGGGCTTAATAACTGAAAATTTAAACTTTTCATATGTGGATTTCTGTTTTAAATCTACCTGCTACATTGAACAAAACTGGAATCAGATACCTTACTGCCTAGCCCTTACTGCTTCTGAGTCTTGATGAATTATATATTCATTATTCATTTATTCAACAAATATTTATTGAACATTTATTATGAACCACGGCAGTGACGATATAGCAGTGAACTTGGCACATTCAAAGTTCCTGCCCTTGTGGAGTTTATATTCTAAGTGGGGAGACAAAAGATACATAAGAACTTTAGGAGTTGTGGTAAGTGGTATTGAAAAAATTATATAGTGGCATAGAGACGAAGTGGATAAAGGAGAGTTTAACTTTGAGAAGATTATCAAGAAAGGCATGTGAAGAGGTGACATTTAGAAGAGGCCGAAGAATGAGAATGAGCCAGCTGTCAAAAGGTGAGGCAGAACTTTCCAGGCAGCTTCTCTTTCTTTGAGGATAGCACATACAAAGGCCCTGAGGTAGGTAAGAGCCCTTCATGGTTGTGGCATAGATAATGGGAGCTGGAGGTGGTAGTGTGAGGTGAGACCAGAGAGGAAGGCAGGTGTCACTATCGAGGGCTTTGTAGGCCCAGATAAGGAATTTGGACTAATCAGAGCATATAAATGAGCTTTTGAAGACTCTAAGGCAGGGGAGCCATATGATAATATACATTTTTTAAAGATTACTTGGCTCCTTGCATTAGAAGGAACCAAGAAGCAGGAAGTCCAGATAAGGCGATGTCACAATTTCCGATTCATCCGTTCAGCAGACATTTAATATGTCAATCTGTGTCAGACACTGCTCTTGTTGCTAGGTATTCCCCCTCTGACCTGTGAAGTTTATACTCCAGAGAGACGCTGGTAGCATTCTGCTCAGAGGACTGACTTTGAGCTGTGAAGTCTGTTGTCATCTTTCACTCTTAACTCATGTCATTTTGGTCACCTGCCTGTGTTTTGTTCTAATGGAAACAAGCTGTCACCATGTTCTTTAGGCTTAGGGATACTGAAGTTTTTTTTTAGGGAGCAAGGGAAGTCATGCATCCTTTAAAAAACCAAGTGAATGCTGTAGGCCACCTCCTTAAAAAAATGCACATATACACCAAAAAAAAATTTTTTTTGAGATGGAGTCTCGCTTTGTTGCCCAGGCTGGAGTGCAGTGGCGCTATCTCGGCTCACTGCAACCTCCACCTCCTGGGTTCAAGCAGTTCTCCTGCCTCAGCCTCCTGAGTAGTTGGGATTACAGACATGTACCACCACGCCCGGCTAATTTTTTGTACTTTTAGTAGAGACGGGATTTCACCATGTTGGCCAGGCTGGTCTTGAACTCCTGACTTGAAATGATTCACCCACCTCGGCCTCCAAAGTGCTGGGATTACAGTCATGAACCACCACGTCTGGCCCATATACACCAAATTTTATGTATAGTTTAAGAACCACTGCACTCTAATCGCCCAGCATAACAACGCCTTTATCAGTTACCTCTGTGCATAGATTCAATGGCAAGTGCAGATGCTGCTTGAATTACAGTGGGGGACTACATCCTGATAAAATGCTCTGTAAGTTGAAAACAAGTCGAAAATGCATTTAGTACACCTAACCTCCTAAACATCATAGCTTAGCCTAGTCTACCTTAAACATGCTCTGAACACTACAGTGGGCAAAATCATCTAACACAAAGCCTATTTTATAATAAAGTGTTGAATATCTCATATAATTTATTGAATGCTGTACTGAAAGTGAAACACAGTATGGGTGTATGGATAGCAACATGAAGAGAAAAATCATAAGTCGGGTCATCTATATAGGGTTGTGTACATAGTAAAATTTCAATTTCTGGCATCTTTATCAGCAATCAATTAATTTTGTATCTTTGAAGTATATGGACATCGTGGAAATCTGCCCCTCTTTTTGTTTCGTTTTAGGATGATGTTACCGTGTTTGGTATGTAAGGGTCTCTGAACTGATGAATGTTGTAAGATTTAGGAATAAACTTTATTATTGGCCACATTAAGCAAATGTAATACAATATTTCTTAGAGTTGTAATAATTGTTGACTTTGTTCTTTGAAGATTTGTAAGGCTTGGAAAGCAGGCTATAAACTGCTTTCTCAATGTTGTTATAGGTCTCGGAGGAACATGTGTGAATGTGGGTTGCATACCTAAAAAACTGATGCATCAAGCAGCTTTGTTAGGACAAGCCCTACAAGACTCTCGAAACTATGGATGGAAAGTCGAGGAGACAGGTATGAGAGGGAAAAGCTACTCTTCTGTTTGTGCTTTGGGGGGTTTGAGCTGCAGTCTTTGTAATGCATCATTAATTTTCACGAAGAGAGCAAATAGCCTAGTTGTTTTTATTGTTTACATTTTTGATGGATATAATCACTGGAGTTATCCTTTGTCAAGTATTTACATAGTTATGGTAACAACAGATACAGCATTTGGATTATGGTATTTCTATAATATAAAATTAGAGTTCTTTTGAATATATTGTCATGTAGTGTTTGTGAGAAATCATACAATGTTTATAATTTGTAAGGAAGTACTAATTGCATTTGCTTTCTTTTGAAGCTGTTGCATTTTTCTTCCTCCAAAGAAGTCTTGTTTCATGAGCCAATATTGTAGGGGGGTGGGGGTTGTTTGTTGAGGAGGGAGTGGTTAGACTTTGTTGGATTAAAAATATTTAGAGTACTCTAGAAACCCTAGACGAGTTGAAGAGATTGGAATTGTTAATTTAATTTAATTAATTTATTTATTTTGAGACAGAGTCTCGCTCTGTCACCCAGGCTGGAGTGCAGTGGCGCCATCTCGGCTTACTGCAAGCTCTGCCTCCTGGGTTCACGCCATTCTCCTGCCTCAGCCTCCCGAGTAGCTGGGACTACAGGCGCCCGCCACCACACCCGGCTAATTTTTTGTATTTTTTTGTAGAGACGGGGTTTCACCGTGTTAGCCAGGATGGTCTCGATCTGACCTCGTGATCCGCCTGCCTTGGCCTCCCAAAGTGCTGGGATTAACAGGTGTGAGCCACCATGCCCGGCAGAATCATTAATTTTAGAAAGTAGATTGCATTATCTAGTAGAAGAATAAAGTGACATTTGGCCTAGCTTCCTGGCTAATTTATGACATATGTCACTCTGTTGTGAAGAGTGAAACTCCAACCCCTATCTGATTTGAGGTTTGAGACCTATGCATTATGGAGCATTTGAGGGAAAATACTCCAGCCGGTAGCCAAGTTAAACTATTTTGTGGCTTTTTCAGGGTTTTAATTGTGTATTAAATGTGAAGATACGGCATAAATACATGCTTGGAAAAATTTTGCTCTCACTCAAACTACTTATGCTTCTTTTCTTAATGCTTTTACTTCCTACTTAAGATAATAGTACCTTTTCCAAGTCTGGAATCTTAGAAAATCACTAACTTTTAAAGTTTTATAATGTTGGGATCACATTGTTTGCTCAGATCCTTAAGAGAGGGAGGGATATAAGAAGAAATTTTGTAAAACATTGGTAATTACTGCAGCTTAGATGATTAGCATGTGTAGGTGAGTTATATACTATTCTTTTCCACTCCTAGTAGAGAAACAGCAAGTCCTGAGACTTTTGTAGTGGTGGTAGACAGGCCAGGCAGGCAGGTTAGTCCAACCTTCCTGCAGCCTTCCCCACCCACAAGCTACCTGGTCCTCTAGAACCATAACCACAGTGGCATCTGCAGTTACTTTTTTTTGTTTCTTTCAGTAGAACCAATCTCTTAAGGTTCGCTCTAATTCTAACATATTATGATCATATGAATTCAATATCCATGATCTATCTGTTCTCTTGGAGACTATAAATCAGTTTTTTGTGCTGTCATTCCCACTTCCAGAGGCTGGCCAGTAAGTGTACTGTATAGCCAGTCTACTTGCCCACTGAATTAGAGACTCACATTCCTCATTTCAATGAGAGAAGCTTTCTTTTTTTTTGTTTGTTTGTTTTTTTTTTTTTTTTTTTTTTTTGAGGCAGAGTCTCGCTCTGTCACCCAGGCTGGAGTGCAGTGGCGCGATCTCGGCTCACTGCAAACTCCACCTCCCGGGTTCACGCCATTCTCCTGCCTCAGCCTCCCAAGTAGCTGGGACTACAAGCGCCCGCCACCACGCCCGGCTAATTTTTTTATATTTTTAGTAGAGACGGGGTTTCACCGTGTTAGCCAGGATGGTCTCGATCTCCTGACCTTGTGATCCACCCACCTCGGCCTCCCAAAGTGCTGGGATTGCAGGCTTGAGCCACCGCGCCTGGCCGAGAGAAGCTTTCAATATATGTTGATTCTCTTCTTCCTTCTAAACCACAGCTGCCCTAGGACCTGTCTTCTGCCTACCACCAGAGTATATTTACCTGTATCTTATTTATTTCGCTAGTCGTTTATAAGATATTGATTATTCGGCCAGGTGGCTCATGCCTGTAATTCCGACAGTTTGGGAGGCCAAGGGGAAGGATAAGTTTGAGACCAGAAGTTCAAGACTACCTTGGGCAACAAAGCAAGACCCTGTCTCTAAAAAAAAAAAAAAAAAAATTAATTGGGCATGGAAGGCCTCTCCTATAGTCCCAGCTTCTTAGGAGGCTGAAGCAGGGGGATAATTTGAGCCCCGGAGTTCGAGGTTGCAGTGAGCTATGATTGATTGTACCACTGCACTCCAGCCTGGGCAATAGAGTGAGACCCTGTCTCTAAAGAAGAGATTATTGAGGCTGGGTGCAATGACTCATGCCTGTAATCCCAGCACTTTGGGAGGCTGAAGTGGGCAGAGCACTTGAGGTCAGGAGTTTGAGACCAGCCAGGCCAACATGGCAAAACTGCGTCTCTACTAAAATTACAAAAGATTAGCTGGGCGTGGTGGCCCACACTTGTAATCCCAGCTACTTGGGAGGCTGAGGCACAAGAATAGCTTGAACCCTGGGGTTGGGGGGTCAGAGGTTGCTGTGAGCCCAGGTTGAGCCACTGCATTCCAGTCTGGGCAACAGGGCAAGACTCTGGGCGAGGAATAAAAAAGAGAGATTATTGAATACCCAAGGGTTGATTTTTATCCTTTAAAATTTAATATTACTTTAGTGCCCTGAGGATTAATTTAATTATGACAGAATCAAAAAGAATAAAAAAGTTTTCTCTTTGATGAGATATGGGAGTTTGGAGGGAAATGTGATAGACTCTTAAAATTCTGTCTAAATGAACTGTCAGTGAATTTTTTCCATAAAAGGCTAGATGGTAAATATTTTAGGATTCTTGGGGCATAGGGTCTCTAGTAGCTACTTAACTCTGCCCATGTAGTGTGAAAGTAGCACTAGAAAATATTGAAATAAATAAGCATGGCTGTATTTTAATAAAACTTTATTTACAAAAAGGTGATGGGCTGGATTGGCCCATGGTTTCAGTTTGCCAGCCCCTGGCATAAACATTGTTACTAGTTTAGTAACTCCATACTTGGCTACATCAGAATCTCTTGGATTTTCTTACAAATAGAGAATCCTAAGCCTTAATATATCCCAGAAATCAGTAAAATTCAAGTTCATTTCTAGATAAAGAAGGGAAAAGTTTGTGTATTGTTATTTTAGTTTAAAATTGTCAGGAGATCTGTCTTGTATTATTTAACTGTATTAGTCTTATAAAAGAGAAAGAATATTTGAAGATGAAAAAGTGGCGTATGTGCTCAAAATGGAGGATTTGCCCTTTTAGATTGCCTTTTAGAGCTCTGCTCCTTGTATTTCACTTGAGTGATTATTGAGAAATGATCTTTGCCAGGAGTTGAAAAGCCAAACAAGATTTTGTCTTATTTTCTTATACAGTTAAGCATGATTGGGACAGAATGATAGAAGCTGTACAGAATCACATTGGCTCTTTGAATTGGGGCTACCGAGTAGCACTGCGGGAGAAAAAAGTTGTCTATGAGAATGCTTACGGGCAGTTTATTGGTCCTCACAGGATTAAGGTAATTATGTGACATCCTGACTAGTTTTTTTTTTTTTAAAGCTTTGGTTGGAAAATGTTAAAGTATTATAATAAAAGTAATAGCCACTGTGACTCAGACTATCTAGTTTGGTGATTTTGCTGTCATATCATCCTATGGGGCCTTGTGTGGAGGTATGGTAAAATGTAAGCGTACTGGACCAGACCACCTGGATTTGAGGTTTGGCTCTGGCACTTACTAGCATTGTGACTTTGAGCAAGTCTGTTAACTACTCAGTCTTAATTTATCCTTTTTACTATATTATTGTCCTCATTATGAGGATGAAATGAGACAATGTAGTGAATGGCCTTTCAAAGTTTACAATTCTGAGGAATGATTACTTAATAAGGTTTTCATATTGGTTTCTTGTAGGCAACAAATAATAAAGGCAAAGAAAAAATTTATTCAGCAGAGAGATTTCTCATTGCCACTGGTGAAAGACCACGTTACTTGGGCATCCCTGGTGACAAAGAATACTGCATTAGCAGGTAAAGAAAAAAAGCAGGGTGGGAAAGAAAAACCTATTGTGGATTTTGCTTTCACATTTTTCTTCAAACCCACTTCGTCAATTTTTTGGACTTGAGACAGATTTCTTTGCCACATTGTGCCCTCTCTGGGGGCAGGGTTTGGGAGAGAGAAAAAGGAAAAATGATTTTAAAGGAGAACATTTTAAATATTGAAAACTTCAAACATTGGTCATCTTGCTACACAGAATTAGTATCACTAACATACAAGTATAGATTTATATTTGCATTTGTATTTGAAATTTATGCATGTATGAGTATGTAAGTATGTAATCAATGGATATTCGCATTTTGTAAAATAGGTATGATACATATATACATTTAGATTTTGTAAAATGAGGATCATATATTTTACCCTTTAACCCTTGCAGAGTGGCTGCTAAAAGAATTAAAGGCTGGCAGGTCATTTAGATTTATCAGAATGTAGACCCTACTCAGTGCTGTTTGAATGGTTACAGTGTCAGTGTAGAAGGACCTCCTGAAATGAGTCAAGCAAGGAGATGTTTTGCTGTGTGGTTTATTTTTGCCTGTCAAATGGTAACACTGGTGACATTGTTCAGGAGCTTTCAATTATGAAGTCATTAAGACAGAGTGTTGGTAAATGTGACTTCTTGGATCCTTTTTGCTCGGGAGTTTCTGATTATGTTATAAGTTACTCTTCTCCTTAAGGCTCTTTTTGGTATATGCTTTTATCCTTTCTCATATGGTGGAAGGGGGAGAGGTAGGTCTCACGGGCATTTTTTATGAGGACATTAGCCTCATTCATGAGTGCTCTGCCCTCATGGCCTAATCACCTCCCGAAAGCCCCACCCCGATATCATTGCCTTGGGGTTTAGGATGTTAATCTATGCATTTTGGGGGTACATAGACATTCAGACAATAGCAGGCCCCCTTCTGATATTTTTTAAAAACTCATTCTCTAACAATGTTTTTATGATCTCTGTGTCCCTAGCTCAGCTAGAAGACTTTTGTCAGGTTCTACTTTTTATAGTTGACTTTTATATTATAAGATATTGAAAGTTTTTTTTTCCCCCGTTCTTGTCCACATTCTTAATAATAATTGATGTTTCAGCTGAGGACAAGTAACACAGGTTTTTCCACCTCAGAGAGAGCTGAATGGTGGCATGAGGATGGAGGTTAGGGTTTGCAAATCTATGATTTATTCCAAACAGTTCAAAATCATTTAGTGTGAAGATGAATTGGACTAACTGACTAATATCAGAAGTCACACAGTTTGCTGTGTTTAGCTATGGGTAGCTTGAGCTACTCCCAAAGCAACTGAGTGGCAAGAAAGGGTATCTAAGAATTATAAAACCTTCTCATGTATTCATGTGTGTAGCTAGTAGAATGTTTATCATCTTGAAAGTATGTTCTTATCAAAGTAAAAATGTGTACTTGGATTTAGTAATTATTCATATAGGAACTTTTTTTTTCTTCTTTCTTTTTTTTTCTTTTTCCAGTGATGATCTTTTCTCCTTGCCTTACTGCCCGGGTAAGACCCTGGTCGTTGGAGCATCCTATGTCGCTTTGGAGTGTGCTGGATTTCTTGCTGGTATTGGTTTAGATGTCACTGTTATGGTTAGGTCCATTCTTCTTAGAGGATTTGACCAGGACATGGCCAACAAAATTGGTGAACACATGGAAGAACATGGCATCAAGTTTATAAGACAGTTTGTACCAATTAAAGTAAGTGGGTTTGCCTGTAGGTTTGTTAATTCTACAGTCATGGTAAAAGGCAAAAAGAGAGTTGAGTTGGTGGTGGAAGCATCCTTTGAGCATTATAAACCATCAGGAATGCTGATTCCCCTACTGCTGTATGCTGGTATATAAACTTGTACCTCCCTACCATCTAAACACCTATATAGCTTTGTTTTTATTTATAGATTAATAATGTCTTCCTTTGTCAACTTTCTCACTTTTGGTTTTCTTCTGTTCTCTTCTGTTTAATGCTTTCCTTTATGCATTCCTTTGTCATCTTTGGTCTGTTAATACTTTGTTTCTTCATATGCACCAGAGATTTAAATAAGAGTTCAAGACTAGACCCTACCTGCACTCCCTGGCTCCCCATAGGACATTTCCCCCTTGGTATATGGTACAGTCTCAACATAAACACTACATACTTCTGGCATCCCGCTTATCTCATTTATTTATGTGTACTAACCTTTTTCGCTCTTTTAATCTTTTGAAAAGATCTAATACTATGCCAAGTCACACCTGGGATTTGTTAACATTATCAGAAATGTTTTGATACATAAGAGCGACAAAATTGAACACTTAGTGTACATCTCAGACTAATAGATAATTTTCTCTAGTGCAGGGAAAATGGTGGGACTATTTTGTTAAACTTAAGGAATTATAGTTGTCATTTTTTTTTCATCTCTCAGTGAGTTGACTTGAGTTGTGTATGTGACTATGGATCTCCTAATGCTGATAGATAAGAATATGAACTTTGGGATTGGAACAACCTGAATTCACATACTATTCTGCCAGTTTCTTGCTCTATGACTTTGGAAGAGTTACCTCTCTGAACCTGTTTCTTCTGTAAAATGAGGTTGATAACAGCGTCTAACAATTCTTGGGAGAATTGCATTAGCCAACACTTACAAAATAATTAGAAAAGTACCTGGTAGAGAGTAAGTCTAAAGTGAATCTATCTCATAATATTGTTGTGAAGATTAAGGCACAAATTTCCTGGAAGCTGTCAGTGCTTGATTACTGTAGCTGTTTTTTATTTTTACTTTTTTTTTTTTTTTGAGACGGAGTTTGGCTCTGTCACCCAGGCTGGAGTGCAGTAGTCCAATCCCGGCTGACTGCAACCTCTGCCTCCCAGGTTCAAGCGATTCTGTTGCCTCAGCCTCCCGAGTAACTGGGGCCACAGGTGCGTGCCACCACACCTGGCTAATTTTTGTATTTTTAGTAGAGAGGGCTTCCACCATGTTGGCCAGGCTGATCTTCAACTCCTGACCTCAAGTGGTCCTCCCAGAGCAGCTTCCGAAAGTGCTGGGATTACAGGCTTGAGCCACTGCGCCTGGCCTGTAGCAGTAGAGGTATATATGCTATATTTGCAGTAGAGCTATGATTCATAACAACAGTGAACAATAGTTGTATGTATATGCTGTACTGATAGAAAGTAACATCTTCCTATATATATATATTTTTTTAACATTTGGGGAGTTGTGGACCCTTTTGAAAACCTGGTGGACTATTCCTAGTAAAATAGGGTTACCAGAGTATCTGATTCCCACAGCTGGGTATTAAACTCTTGCTGTATTATAAAGTGACCAAATGAAAGGAACCTTCTGTGGAGAGTGGGGAGAGGGTACATTTTTTTACAGAGAATGTAGTATGTGTAGAAAGGCTCTGTGGGAAGAAATATTGTTCTAGATACAAAAAAGGCCTGATTGAAGTACAAAAGTGAATAAGGGTGGAGGTGGGATGAGGCCCTTAATGTTTCCAAACTAATCTTAAGCAATGGACCAGTTAAGCTCTTTTCCAAGGATTAGAACATTTTAATTAAAGTTAAACAAGAAAGACTTTTCCAGTATGTTCAGAGAGGCTTATTTAATTATATAAGAAGGAAAGGGAATTCAGGAAGGAAATTTTTATTATTTATTGGTGTCAAATAAAATAACCCTGGATAGTTTTCCAGGTGGGTTTCTAAGTCATTAAACCTAGTCTGTAGGTTGTCGTTGACATCTATGTGTAGCGGGTTGATATATTTATTCTCATCTACCATCACTCAAGTATCAGGGCTTGCTCATTTCTTTCTACATCCTTAACAACTGAAAACAACCCCTGGTTCTGATAAACACCCACATCTCCTTGCCCACTCCGATTTTTAAGACTTTCTAGCTGTTACCCATATCACTATTGACCTACTCTAATTTAATCTATCCTTTGTTGTCAATGAAAGCTGAGCATCTGTAGTCAAAAGAGAATCTCTGAATTTGGGCAACAGTTGCCCTCCATGGGATTAATGGTTCTGGGTGAATCACAAGATAGAAACCTGGGAAAAGCAGTAAGTCATTGGTTTGATTTTAGGGATGGTAGTGTGCTTTGTGTAGCTTGCTTTTCTCCCCCATTTTTCTCTGAATTTTATTGTTTGAGAACTCTTTAAAAGAAAGCCCTTCTAGCAAACAACAATGAGCAGTGAAAAAGAAGGAGATAATCATTTATCATCCTGATAATGTTAAGTGAGGGAGATGGGACATAAAAGACCTATCAAGCAAGATTTTATATTTTAACTTTGGGTTAACCAGATGGAAGGGGAAGGTAGATAATCCAACTTGATAAATGTCCTTATTTTACAGTAAAACTTCATCACTCTTACAGATTGAACAAATTGAAGCGGGGACACCAGGCCGACTCAGAGTAGTAGCTCAGTCCACCAATAGTGAGGAAATCATTGAAGGAGAGTATAATACGGTAAGGAATGGGCCCAGGTTAATACTTTATCAGAAAGCAAATAACGTGCTTATTGGGTATCTTATAGAAGCTTAAAATGGCTCTTAGTGATTTCCAAATGTACTGTTTCTATGCCCATTCTAAGACATCTCAGTAACATATAATATTAAAATTTGTTTTGGTGGCTGGGCATGTTCGCTCATGCCTGTAATCCCAGCACTTTGGGAGGCCAAGGCGGGTGGATCACGAGGTCAAGAGATTGAGACCATCCTGGCCAACATGGTGAAACCCTGTCTCTACTAAAAATACAAAAATTAGCCGGACGTAGTGGCGTTCACCTGTAGTCCCGGCTACTCGGGAGACCGAGGCAGAAGAATCGCTTGAACCCAGGAGGCGCAGATTGCAGTGAGCCGAGATTGTGCCACTGCATTCCAGCCTGGGCAACAGAGCAAGAGTCCGTCTCAAAAAAAAAAAAAAAAAAATTGTTTTGGTAAATGTATGGCTTCAGATTTTTTCCACTATAACTTAAAGTATTATTAGTCAGATGGCTATACAAAGGCAACAGAATTTTTAAATGAGCCAGAATTTCTGTCCTGTGTTATTTCCTTTCATCTCCCCAGACAACCACTTAAAAAATAATTTAGTTATAGACTATGATGTCATTGTCTTTAAACTTGGATAGGTTTATTAATTATGAATTATCTTTTTCTTAATAAGAAATGGAAAATAATTTCTAATATATATGTTCAAAGGATTTTTTTCTGAAGATTTAAATTTATTTAAACTCTTGCATTATTTTCTTAGTGAAATATTTATTTCCGAGTTTGAAAAATGAAATCAGATTAGCTTAGTAAGCAGAGAAAAATATGATTAAGTAATAAATGCAAAGCCTTTTTGTTATTAGTCACTAATATATTAATAATTTTTCAGGTGTTGCTGGCAATAGGAAGAGATGCTTGCACAAGAAAAATTGGCTTAGAAACTGTAGGGGTGAAGATAAATGAAAAGTAAGAAAAAACCTTTATTATATCATATTTATTTATTTACTTATTTATTTATTTTATTTGAGACAGAGTTTCTCTCTTGTCTCCCAGGCTGTAGTACAATGGTGTGATCTCGGCTCACTACAACCTCCGCCCACTGAGATCAAGCCATTCTCCTGCCTCAGCCTCCCGTGTAGTTGGGATTACAGGCATGCACCACCATGCCCGGCTAATTTTTGCATTTTTAATAGAGATGGGGTTTCGCCCTGTTGGTCAGGCTGATCTTGAACTCCTGACCTCAGGTGATCCACCTGCCTTGGCTTCCCGAAATGCTGGGATTACAAGTGTGAGCCACTGTGCCTGGTCTGTTATGTCATATTTAATACTATTTCAGTTATTTACAGCGTTGGTCAATTATAGAATTTTAGTTTTTTGTTTGTATGTTTGTTTTTTTGAGACAGAGACTCGCTCTGTCACCCAGGCTGGAGTGCAGTAGTGTAATCTCGTGTCACTGCCACCTCCGCTTCCTGGGTTCAAGCAATTCTTGTGCCTCAGCCTCCCTGGTAGCTGGATTACAGGTGCCTGTCATCACACCTCTAATCATGCTGGCCAGGCTGGTCTCCATCTTTTGGCCTCAGGTGATCTACCCACATCAGCCTCCCAAAGTATTGGAATTACAGGTGTGAGCCACTGTGCCTGGCTGAATTTTAGATTTTTTAAAGCTAATTTTTACCATAGTTGAAGAGCTCGACTAGAAAACTTTTCTTCCAGTGCCATTCACATTAGTATTTCCTGTTTGTTTTCTTTTTCCATTTTGGGGGGAGTTATAATTTAGAATCCTCACTCTTAGCCACTGTGTTGGAGTTCTTCCATTCTAAAATTTCTTAGTTTTCTTGTTTCTTTGATTTTCAGAATAGTGACCAGAATTGTCATGAAAAGCTATTTTGTTCCTTTGAGCTGTTTTGTTATATTTTTAATACATTAGAACGTTGCCCTCAGCTAGAGTCACAATTTTGGGCTTCCCTGGGAAAACAGAGGATTTTGTTCTCCTTAATTAATAATGGTAATTAATGATTATTTTTAACTGTATAAAATTGCAGGACTGGAAAAATACCTGTCACAGATGAAGAACAGACCAATGTGCCTTACATCTATGCCATTGGCGATATATTGGAGGATAAGGTGGAGCTCACCCCAGTTGCAATCCAGGCAGGAAGATTGCTGGCTCAGAGGCTCTATGCAGGTTCCACTGTCAAGGTGAGTGTTGTGCTTGTTGCTCATTAGATACTGTTGTCAGCAATACTCCCAGTTCCTTATTTAGGGGGCAGTTGGGAAGTTTTGCAGATCTTGAATAATTTAGTTATTTTGGTGATGGCATCCTAGATGTCCTTTATTAGCTGTATTTCAGACAAGATATTATTAAGGCTGCTGTACATTGTGACTTTATTATGAAAATTGACACTCGACCGCGCACAGTGGCTCAGGGCTGTGATTACAGGACTTTGGGAGACCGAGGCGGGCCGATCACCAGGTCAGGAGTTCAAGACCAGCCTGGCCAACATGGCGAAACCCCGTCTCTACTAAAAATACAAAATTAGCCATGCGTGGTGGCATATGCTTGTAATCCCAGCAACTCTGGAGGCTGAGGCAGGAGAATTGCTTGAACCGGGAACTGGGAGGCGGAGGTTGCAGCAAGCCAAGATCGCGCCACTCTACTCCTGCCATGGCTACAGAGCAAAACTCTGTCTAAAAAAAAAAGAAAGAAAATTGGCATCTTGGATTCACACTATGAATAAAAAGAACTTGATTAATAGGTTTCAGCACTATTGTTGAATAGTGTACTTTATATCCATATACTCTAAATAGTTACATTTTATATCTATGTCATCATTACCAATATAAATAAAATGTTCTGAGTCTTTTTATGGCACTTATCTAGGCTATAAAAGGACTTGAGGATTTAGGTAATGGTGTTGGTATGCAAAGCAGCTTAAACCACTCTTCAAGCCTTATTACCCAGTCCTTAGAAAATAATCTGTCTTAGAATGTTGAATACATTAAATGTTATATTAAATTTTAAAGTGATTTTTTAAAAGCCAGTATAGGATGTTCAAACTCTTCAGTATGTTTCATGGGACTAGATGGCCAGAAAAGAATAAAGACAGCTGTTTTTTAAAAAGGATTCCAGAAACATTAGTTGTAAATAATGTTGGCATTACCCATTTTCCTTATCATGGTTTCAGTTGGTTACAGTAATGGGAACCTCAAAGAGTGATGCTAGCAAAATTTGTGACCTGGGGTTACTTGGGATGTAATGTAATAAAATCTCGTATTTTGAATTAATGGATTGAGCGTTAAGATATTGAATGCCAGATTGATTATTTAGGGAATAGTAGTTGGTTCATATTACTATTTAGAATAAATTTAACAAGACTGCCTCTTTGAATTACATCTTGTGTGCATTGTTGCAGTTGTTGCGTATCGGGTATCTCAATATAGCTTGAGATTGGATGCATTTAATTTATTCTTAAATTCATATCTCAGTGGTTTCCTTAAAAAAAAAAAAAAGGCTAAATCATTGAATGGAGTTGTGCTTTAAAGTAAGATATGGCTGGGCACAGTGGCTCACACCTGTAACCCAGCACATTGGGAGGCTGAGGCAGGAGGATCACTTGCCCAGGAATTCGAAACCAGGCTGGGCAACATGGCGAAACCCTATCTCTACAAAATATACAAAAAATGAGATGGGTGAGGTGGCGTGTGCCTCTAGTCCCAGCTACTCAGAGGGCTGAGGTGGAAGAATAAACTGAACTTGGGAGGTCAAGGCTGCAGTGAGCTGTGATCATGCCACTGCAGTCCAACCTGGGCATCAGAGTAAGACCTTGTCTCCAAAAAAACAGAAATTCATGAGTCTTTTTGTTTCCTTGGACATACTATTGTATGTCTCAGCCATAATCTAAGAAGACCTCTGTAGACCTCAGGAACTCTCTTTACACATGCAATTCCATCCACTTTGGTTTTCTGACTTGCAACTTGAAACCACCTTGGCTTACAAGAAAGACCCTGGGCTCTGTTTGAGCTCTCCCTCCCTGCACTGAGGCTTAGAAACTGCCACTGAGCAGTAAGCTGGAGCAGTCACAGGACTCATCTCATTTGTTTTCCTTCCGGCCGAGATCACAGGCTTGCACTGCCTCTTGGTCAATGTCTTAAAAAGTGTTGCTCCATCCTTGTCTGGTTTTCTAGTTGTTTAAAGCAGGAGGGTGAATCTAGTCCCTGATATACCATTGTGGTGTAAGTGATTGTCTGCCTTTACTTTTAAATTAGAATTCCAAAGGTCTATGTATTTTTTTTAGAGAAAATTGATTATATTTATTGTTTCTAGAGGCAAGCATGTTTTAAAGATTTTATCTCCCTGTTTTAGAGAGTGAGAATTGCACTTCTCTTATTTTAAATGCAGAATGTTACTTTGGATCACCTCTGTGTATAACTGCTAGGCTTTTACCAGATGGCATTATAAACCCTTGGCATTTACATAATATATTTTTTCATAATTCACAGCAGCATATTAAAGGTTCTGAGAAACCTGATAGAGGAACTCATTTATTTGCTTAATCCAGCTCTTTACAAGTTCATTTGACTATGGAATCCTCTTGTCCTCTGTACCTATTAACATCGTATAGTATGCTTTGAAAATAGTCCTAAGAGTTAACCTTTTTTCCCTCATGGTTTTCTTTACCATTTTAATGGCTGCATAGTGCAGTTTTACATTAAGAGTATGAACTATAGAATCACTTTCTGATTGGGATTTTTTTTTTTTTTAACTTTTTTTTTTTTGAGATGAAGTCTCACTCCTGTCCCCCAGGCTGGAGTGCAGTGGTGCAATCTCGGCTCACTGCAACCTCCACCTCCCAGGTTCAAGCGATTCTCCTGCCTCAGCCTCCCAAGTAGCTGGGATTACAGGTGCCTGCCACTATGCCCAGCTAATTTTTGTTATTTTTAGTAGAGATGGCATTTCACCATGTTGGCCAGGCTGGTCTTGAACTCCTGATCTCAGGTGATCCACCCGCCTCAGCCTCCCAAAGTGCTGGGATTACAAGCATGAGCCACCATGCCCGGCCCTAATTGGGATTTTTAAGCTACTCCAACATTCCCACTATTGAGTACTACAGCAATGTTCAATTAATACATGTAGCCTTTTCTGTATATTAGACTATTACTATGTTAGTATTGTATATTATAGTAAAATATAGTAATAGATCATCTATATGTTAAATTATATCTATAATCTTATTATAGATTTCTATAGGTGGGATTATTGGGCCAAAAGGATAAAATGTTTTATAGCTGTTAATATGTATTACCTAATTGATGTTTTAAAGAAGTCTTTTAATTTTTTATCACTGATAATACAAGACTATCAGATTTGGGCACACCAGTATTATTTTTGGCTGCTTTATTAAGGGGAAAGAAAGTGTGTCATTGTTGATAACATCAGTTATTTGATGGATAGAGAAGCTGCATGAATCTTTTTCTCATAGTCTTACTAGACTTCACACTTCTACTAAACTTTTCAAATAAGTTAATGGTTCTCAATGTAGTAGAATATCTGGGATTGAGACTTCACATACTTTTGGTAGAAATTTATTACTCTTATTTCCTTTGTCAATTTTGAACTTTCTTGAAGTGTACCTTTCTTTTTTTAAGTTAGAACTTTGCCTTATTATAACTCCTTACCTCCATTTTTAAACAGTGTGACTATGACAATGTTCCAACCACTGTATTTACTCCTTTGGAATATGGTGCTTGTGGCCTTTCTGAGGAGAAAGCTGTGGAGAAGTTTGGGGAAGAAAATATTGAGGTGAGTTCTTTTCCTCTTTTCTGCTATGTTATATCACTACTTTTTTTTCTTCAGAATTTTAACGTATACAGAAGAGTTGAAAAATAGTACAAAGAATTTCCATATACCCATTATCCAGATTCGTATATTACTAACATTGTGCCAATTTATTTTATACCCTTTTAGTAGTTTCTCATTCTCTGTGTGTGTGTGTGTTTCTGTGAATCATTTGAGAGTAAGTTGAATGCTCTCTTACCCCTAAATACTTTATTGTGTATTTCTGTGAATGAGGGCATTTTCTTATGTAACCATAGTGTAGTTACCACTTTTAGGAAATTTAGTATTGGTGTAATAATTTTTATCTGATTTGACTTTCATTTTCTAATTCTGTCAGTTGGCCCAATCCTATTTCCTTTTAATTTTAAAAATCACATTTATTGATTTCTTTTGATTAATTATAGGAAAATGAAAAGAAAAAATAAAAATTAACATTTCCACTGCTCCAACCATTAGTACTATTTGTTTCTAGCATTACCCTCTAATTTGTACTAACTTTTCTGCTCACGTTTTATCATGGTGTCAAGGAAAATGCACGTGAAATACACTATTTCTATATACACAAATAATGCCACCCAGAAGAACTGCTATTTTAAATCATTTTGGGGACAATTTCCAATAAAACCTTCTGAAAGACCAGGTTTGTGAATAAGTCAATTTTTTTTTATATAAAAGCCTATTTTAAATCTCTTAATAATCTTTTACTTTATTACATGCATTGGTAGTAGCATGTAATATGTTGGTCTATTAGTAACGCAATATTAACATTTTTTTCTGACTATAAGAATAGTATATCTGAGGCCAGGCGCAGTAGCTCACGCCTGTAATCCTAGCACTTTGGGAGGCCAAGGCAGGCAGATCACAAGGTCAGGAGATTGAGACCATCCTGGCTAACAAGGTGAAACCCCGTCTCTACTAAAAATACAAAAAGAAATTAGCCGCGCATGGTGGCGGGCACCTGTAGTCCCAGCTACTTGGGAGGCTGAGTCTGGAGAATAGCATGAACCCAGGAGGCAGAGTTTGCAGTGAGCCAAGATCACGTCACTGCACTCCAGCCTGGGCGATAGAGTGAGAAAGACCCTGTCTCAAAAAAAAAAAAAAAAAAAAAAAAGTGTATCTGGCTGGGCGTGGTGGCTCATGCCTATAATCCCAGCACTTTGGGAGGCTGAGGTGGGTGGATCACCTGAGGCCGAGAGTTCGAGACCAGCTTGACCAACATGGAGAAACCCCATCTCTACTAAAAATACAAAATTAGCCAGGTGTGGTGTTGCATGCCTGTAATCCCAGCTACTTGGGAAGCTGAGGCAGGAGAATCGCTTGAACCTGAGAGGCGGAGGTTGCGGTGAGCCAAGATTGGGCCATTGCACTCCAGCCTGGGCAACAAGCACAAAACTCCGTCTCAAAAAAAAAAAAAAAAAAAAAGAAGCAGTATATCTTTATTATAGGAAGTTTTGAAGTTAGGAAAATATCAAAAAGAAAATTTTAATTCATGAAGAGATAGCTACTATTAATATATTTGTGTATTTCCTTCCAGTTTCTTTTTCTCTTAATATTTTGATGCGTTTTTATATTTTATGTGTGTATATATGTATATGTGATTTTTGTGTGGGTATGTATGTCTTAATTTTTTTCAAAGTTTGATGAAGTTAAAGTTTTAGGTCCAAGTTTAATGGTAATGTTATGTCATGAACATTTCCTATCTTTAATTCTCTAAAATCTCCATTTTTAAAAAAATGTGTAATTCTTCTTTTAAGGGGTGCTATGTTATAATTTGTTAAGCCATTCTTTGATTAGGTTGTTTACAGTTTTTCATTATTATAAATAGAATGACAAACATCTTTATAATTCATTGTTTCCCAGATTATTTTTTGAAGATAGATTTCCTATATGAGTGTCTATACATGACATACATATATAATTAAAATTGGAAATTTTTCATATATATTTCATATTTCTTGATAGATAATATTTAAGTTTTTAAATTTGCTTTTTTGTTATAGAAGTATAATGTGTTTGAGTTGAAGAAACTGAAAAATGTAAGGGAAAGGAAACAAATTACTCATGGACTTATATCTGTAACACAGCAATTGTTAGCAATTTGGGGTGATTCCTTTAATTTTTTTCCTATATAATTGTGATACTATGATACTGTACATTAAATTTTGTAACCCATGTTTATTTTTAAAATTATATAATTTATCACAACATGAAAGAACACTTCTTATGTCTTCATAGTCAATTTGGTCATAAAAGGTAGCGAATCATGTTTTGAACTGAGGGTAGCAGCTGGAGGAGAAAAAAAATCCATTTAGTCAACCAGGAATTACATCAGTAAGGATGCTGTCCTTCCAACCTTCCTTCCTCCCTCCCTCCCTCCTTCCTTCATTCCTTCCCTGTCTCCTTCCTTCACTGCTTTTAGTGAATAATGCCAAAGGAGGAAATGTCTTTTGGAAGCATTTAGCAAGAGAACTAGATAATTACCATAATTGATCCTGGCACCTTACTTGTTTTTTGCCCAAGTTGTGATTCACATTGGGTAACAAGATAGTATTGAGGTCTGTATATGTGTGTGTTTTCAGTGTAAGACAGCAGGTAATTAAATGGCTTATTTCTGTCATTCCCTCACTCTTTTTTGTTATTAGTTAGGGTGTACTCTTTTGAGGTTGAGATACATAATTAAAGGCTGAGCTTATAGCAAAAGTGCTTGACAGCAAGGAGTTTAAAGTCATTTACCTTTTGACCAGATTCCTATTCCATGAATTTTATTAATGAAAGTCTACTTACTAAAGAGTCTCCACTGTCTTGCACCAGGTATGTTTGACAGACTTACTGTTTAAAATAATGGGTCTAAATTTTGCTTTCATATCTTTTTAGGTTTACCATAGTTACTTTTGGCCATTGGAATGGACGATTCCATCAAGAGATAACAACAAATGTTATGCAAAAATAATCTGTAATACTAAAGACAATGTAAGTGCAATTCTCAATCATTTCCAATAATTTTATTTAGTTTTTCTTTTTTTTTTTTTTTTTTGAGATGGAGTCTTGCTCTGTCACCCATCCTGGAGTGCAATGGCGCTGTCTTGGCTCACTGCAACCTCTGCCTCTCAGGTTCAAGCGATTCTCCTGCCTCAGCCTCCCGACTAACTGGGATTACAGACTTGCACCACCACACCGGCTAATTTTTGTATTTTTTTAGTAGAGACAGGGTTTCACCATGTTGGCCAGGCTGGTCTTGAACACCTGACCTTGTAATCCACCTGCCTCGGCCTTCCAAAGTGCTGGAATTACATGTGTGAGCCACCACACCTGGCTTTAGTTTTTAATGTATAGCTTAGTTGGTCACATGGTGCAGATGGCATTCCTTCAGTATTTCGCCTGCCAGTTGTCTCAGGTAATAGGTATCAGCAGCCAGCAAGGACCTTGGCTGTACTGCCTGCTCCCTCATCATCTTCACTGGCACAGAGCCCTGCACTTAGTCAATAGGCAGCCAAAACTTACTGAGTGAAGGAACCAAAGGCACAACTTGAGAACTGTCTGTGTTTGTGTTTATAGAAGAGGAACAATAAAGTCATAGACTATCTAAATATAATTAATAACAAAAAAGAACAGGAGCAACGCACATTTGATCCTCAGCAGCTGGCACTACTGAGAAAGAGCCCTTAATTGAGTTCTAAGATTTGATTGCCTGCTGCTACATGTAACACTAGTCTGGTGTTCTTACATGTAAATCTAAGGTATTTTAAGTGCTTCTTAGTAGTTCTTCCTACAGATATATTTTATTCATACCCTAAACCCCCAATTGTCAGGGTGTATATGTGTAAGAGTACAATATGCACTACATTACAGTACTTCTTTTTTTTTTTTTTTTTTTGAGACGGAGTCTCACTCTGTTGCCCGGGCTGGACTGCAGTGGTGGGATCTCGGTTCGCTGCAACCTCCGCCTCCCAGGTTCAAGCGATTCTCCTGCCTCAGTCTCCGAAGTAGCTGGGATTACAGGCGCCCACCACGCCCAGCTCTTTTGTATTTTTAGTAGAAATGGGGTTTCACCGTGTTGGCCAGGCTGGTCTCAATCTCCTGACCTCAGGTGATCTGCCTGCCTTGGTCTCCCAAAGTGCTGGGATTATAGGCATGAGCCACTGTGCCCGGCCTATTACAGTACTTTTTTTAGCAGACACCTGTGAAAGCCCGTGAGCAAACTTTATACCTCACAGGGTTTTTTTCCATATGTATGAAATGAGGGATTGGATAATTCATATTTTTAAAGTTTTTTGACTGCTGCCACACATTGTAACCTGGGACACAGGTATACATATACACACATTCTCTTTAAGTAGTGTTTTGACTCTTAAGAAAACGGTGGCTCAAGCCTGTAATCCCAGCACTTTGGGAGGCCGAGACGGGCGGATCACGAGGTCAGGAGATCGAGACCATCCTGGCTAACACGGTGAAACCCCGTCTCTACTAAAAAATACAAAAAACTAGCCGGGCGAGGTGGTGGGCGCCTGTAGTCCCAGCTACTCTGGAGGCTGAGGCAGGAGAATGGCGTAAACCCAGGAGGCGGAGCTTGCAGTGAGCTGAGATCCGGCCACTGCACTCCAGCCTGGGCGACAGAGCGAGACTCCGTCTCAAAAAAAAAAAAAAAAAAAAAAGAAAACTGATCTTTTTAACTTAGCTGACCCTTTTTAAAGAAATGACCTCAGTAAAAGTATAAATGATGTTAAAGAACCTATATGTTAAAAGCCTAGTAAACTCTGATACTGTTTTAATCTTGAAATTGGAATATAATTAAGCCATGTGTCCTATTTGGAAACTACTGCTTTAGGCAGTAGGACAGTTACAGGTTGGTTTTTTGGTAGAACCAAGGGTTTTAGAAAAATTCCTGAATCCTCTGCAAAAAAGATTCAAATGAATATACTAGTATAACCCATAAAGAGCTACACAGCTAACATAAAAAACAATTGTATATGTAGTTTTCTTTTTCTTTTCTATGTTTTTTTATTTGAGATGGAGTCTCATTATGTTGCCAGGCTGGAGTGCTGTGGCGTGATCTTGTCTCATTGCAACCTCTGACTCCCTGGGTCAAGCGATTCTCCTGCCTCAGCCTCCTGAGTAGCTGAGATTACAGGCACGCACCACCACGCCCAGCTAATTTTTGTATTTTTGCCTTTTGTATTTTTTCTCATAAAATGAGTAATCACTTGTAGCTGTTTCTTGTCCCTTCATTCCTGCTTGAAGTGAACATCATACTCTCTGTTTTGGTTCATGTTGGGGAGTCTTTAGGCTAAATAGCTGCTAGTAGCAGTCATTAAAGTCTCTGGCCATTTTTCCAGGTGCAGTGGCTCACACCTATAATCCCAGCACTTTGGGAGGCCCAGGTGGGTGGATCACCTGAGATCAGGCACTCGAGACCAGCATGGCCAACATGGCAAAACCCGTCTCTACTAAAAATACAGAAAAATTAGGCGGGCGTGTGCCTATAGGGTCCCAGCTGAGGCTGAGGCAGGAGAATCGCTTGAATCCAGGAGGCGGAGGTTGCAGTAAGCGGAGATCACACCATTGCCATTGCACTCCTGCCTGGGCAACAAGAGCGATACTCCATCTCAAAAAAAAAACTCTCTGCTCATTTTTGAGTTGCATTTTTAAGAAATAGACTGGAGAAATGCTCTAAGGCTGTGTAGGAAGAGAAGGGGAGAAAAATCAGCTTAATTGCATTATTGTTTTTTTTTTAACCTTAGGAACGTGTTGTGGGCTTTCACGTACTGGGTCCAAATGCTGGAGAAGTTACACAGGGCTTCGCAGCTGCACTCAAATGTGGACTGACCAAAAAGCAGCTGGACAGCACAATTGGAATCCACCCTGTCTGTGCAGAGGTGGGTCATCTATACTTCTACAGTTTAAAAATGCACACCACCCAGCTTATACGTGGCAGATCTAGGACCCTGAGTTTGATAATGATTCCTCAAAAGAGGGCCTTGTCTCTAAAAATTAGTTTTCATCTTTCAATATTGATTGCTCATGGTATGAGCTGGAGGCTTCTGTCATATCATTAAGTGGTAAAAATTATGAGAGTGAGTTATAGAGCTGTGCCTTAAATATTTTATTTATCATATCTTCTAAATTATTTTCATGGCAATCAGTTAATAATGGAAGAGCTTCCATCTTAGTTATTCCACAGCTATCTTGAGGCTAATTGATACTGTCTGCCTCTTCAGCTTACAGTATCAGTGAATGAGATTTGAAAATGATGCTTTCCAAAGATCAAATGACAGTAGAACTAGAAATTGACCAATCTAGGCCTCTGGGTGTCAGTGTTTCTTCGCTGTCAGTTATCATCCAAGAGTTAAATATTGTAATACCTAACTGCATAGGAATGGTAAGCCAAAAATATGTTTATATTGGAGAACTTGGGAATATGTGGGAGGAGGCATGTCATACTATACCAGCTTATATATGGAGTTGAAAATTGCAGTGATTATCTGTTGTAGCCAGTGGCTTCCAGGGTGTATGTTGCACTTGCAAACACACACGCACACACGCACGCACGTTCTTGCCAGATTTCATTCAGCAGCTCCATGACTGGTTGCTCTCTGTTCATGATTGCCTTTGTACAACTGAACTCATTGCTAAGTATGCGGAATGTCAGCCTTAAGACCTGGAAAAACGTTTTAGCTTTCTTTTGCTTTGTCTTCTCTGTGATCAAGAATCTTCCTCTATTAATAGGTATCTGGCTGGGATGTAAGCCTAAAATATTAACATGTTGAGAGATTAGAGCATCATTTATTTCTTTCATTTATAGAAAGCTTCTGTTTTTGTGATGGAAATAGAATTAAGCTTCAAAAAATATAAAAACTGAAGTCTTGATTAATGCCCTTAATGTGTGATAGATCTTTTATTTAGTGTAATGACTCAAACTGCCTGTGTTGGGAAGGAGCCAATTAACTTTGCTTTCTTGAGTACATTAGTTTCCCAGGGCTACTGTAACAAAGTACCACAAACTGGGTGGCTTAAAAATAGTAGACATTTTCTCTCTCTCAGTTCTGGAGGCTAGAAGTCCAAACTCAAGATGTCAGCAGGGCCAAGCTTCCTCCAAAGGCACTAGGGAAGAATCCTCCCTTGCCTCTTCCTCTGCCTTCTGGTAGCAATGGCAATCCTTGGCGTTCCTTAGCTTGCAGATGTATCACTTTAATCTCTGCCTCCCTCTTCACATAGCCTTATCCCCTGTGTGTCTGTGTCCAAATTTCCCTCCTCTTTCTTATAAAGAAACTCCAGTCATTGGATTAGGGTCCACTCTAATCCAACATGATCTCATTTTCACTTGATTACATCTGCAAAGACCCTATTTCCAGATTCACAAATACTGGGGGTTAGGACTTGATCATGCCTTTTGGGGTTATGGGGACACAATTCAACCTACAATAGTGAGTGTATTTAAAAATGTAGATGCCGTTTCAAAATACTCACAAGCTTCAATAACCATTTTTGATAGGGATGAAAGAAAAGACAGTTTTATTGTCTTTTGTAAATGAGTGTCTAATTTTTTGTCTGAATTCAGCTCTCAGTGGGCTTGTTGAAAGAAAAACTGCTGTGTGCTGGCCTCTGACCCCCTCAGGAGGCTGTTATGCTGCAATCCAGCAGCAGCGTGCACAGCAGCATCTGGCAGGGTGACTGCCAGCTGGGCAGAAGGATGCAGTGAGGATGCAGGACATCTCCTAAAGCCCATGGCTGTGGGGAGGTCAGCCAAAGGTCTGTTCTCCTTAGTATGCCTGGCACATTTGGGGCTGTGCATCTCCATCTGTTGGTCCTCTTATGTTGTTGAAGCTCAGAGGCTGAATTTTCTGATGCTTTGATAGGACTCTGATATTTTTGTTTTCCCCAAGCTATTGACTGATAAGCAAGATAAAAAATTGGGTGAAATCGCGCTCTGTGAACACACTTGTCAAGCTGTGTGCACAGTGCCGTGCTGGACACTGGGGACACAGCAGGGATTTGAGATAAGCTTAGAAGGAGAGGAGACAGCTGGGTGATGTGCCAGTTAACAGTTCCATCTGACAGGTCCTAGGATCAGGGTAGATCTAAAAGTGCTGGAGGCACCGGGGTGCCACCTTTGTGGTCTTTGGCTCAGGGATTCTTGTGATCTGTTTTTTTTACTCACAGAGCACTTCTGACCCTAGATGTGTGGGGGTTTTGCTCACATGAACAACCAGTTCTCCAGCTTTCTAGACACCAGCTGGGTGACCTATAACATAACTCAATTCTGATACCAGCTGCCTGGAGTTAGCATCAGATCCTACAAGGGCTCATTCCCGTAAGACTGCCACCACTGCAGAGGCCAGTGTCAAGCCCAGGACTCCTATACTTCTGACCTACCAGCTATAAAGTCAAGGGGTTCCCACGATAAATTGCTAGCATGGCTCACAGAACTCACGAATAAACCTTAGTTATATTTACTTGTTTATTATAAAGGTTGCAACTCAGGAACAGCCCAATGGAAGAGATACACAGGGCAAGGTGATTATGGGGAGGCAGGGGACAACAGAGCTTTCGTGTCCTCTCTAGGTGTGGCACCTTCCCAGCACCTCGATATCCACCAACCTGGAAGTTCTCCAAACCCCTCATTTAGGGATATTTATAGAGGTCCCATTATGTAGGCATGATTGATTAATCAGTGACCATTGGTAAGTACCCAATCTCCTCCCTCCCCATATGTAGGGGACCAGAACTGGGGCTAAAAATTCTACCCCTGATGACATGGTTGGTTCCTCTGGCAACCAGCCATCATCTTGAAGCTATCTAGGGCCCCACCAAGAGTCACATCATTAGCATAAGCTCAGGTGTGGTTGAAAGGGGCTCATTATGAATAGCAAAAGATGCTCATCTCACTAGTGTCACTCAGGAAATTCCTGGGTTTTTGAAGCTCCCTTGCCAGGAATCAGGGATGGGATGGAAGACCAAATATGTATTTCTCATCATTTCACAATATCACAGGATGTTGGGGCAGGATGATTCTGGAGGGAGTTCCTACCTAAGACTAGAAGAATGTGTGGATGTTAGCTAGTGAGAGAACACTGTACAAAAGGCCTGTGTGGGAAAAAGGATGGCTCATTCAAGGAACTGAAAAAGACTCTCAATATTGCCATAGCTTAAAGAGCTTAGAGAGTTAAATATATATATATTTATTTATTATATATATATGCTAGAGAAACAGGTGGGTAAGTGATGGTCTTGTAAACTAAGGAAGGAAGGGTATTTTGACTGCCTTTGGGGCATTGTGATTCAGCCAAAAGGTCTAAAGCAGGGAGTAACATGGTTAGGTACATTGTTCAGAAACATTCCTCCAGCTACACCATGGAAGCTGGACTGAGCGGGCAAGTGGAGTGGCAGATCCAGTTATGTGGCTGGTGAGGTAGATGATAGTGGCCGGAGGCGTGGCAGTGGAAATGGAGTGACACTGTTGTATTTCAGGGTAGAGTTGATAGTACTTGCCAGCTGGCTGGGAATGGGAAGAGGGAGAGCTGAAGACCACTCAGGTTTGTGTCCTGCAGCAGGAAGTAATAGCAAAAGCAGACTCGTGACAGTGATGATGAGACCACTAACGTGTATGAGGGCCTACTGTGTGCTGAGTACTGTGTCCCTGCCTGTTGACTAACTTAATCCTTATAAGCACCCCATGCGGTGGATGGGGTAGTGTATCTGTTTGACAGATGAGGAAACCAAGGACAAAGAGGTTGAGTAACTTGCCCATGGTTACCCAGCCTGGTCATGGCCGAGCTGGGATTCAAACCCAGGCAGTCCAAAACCCAAAGCACCACACTGTGCAGGTGATACTGCATCTCCACAGACTGTCCTACCATCTTTGGCATAGAATTTAAAATGGAAATGATTCTTGGTGGCAGCACAAATGTAGTGGAGACACACAAACCAGGGTTGTAATCTCACTCAGCAAATTCCTCTCAATGAGACCTGGCCATACCACCCAGGTTTTCAGAAGCTTAGTTTCCACATTAAATAAAATAAGAGGCCAGGCGTGGTGGCTGACTCCTATAATCCCAGCACTTTGGGAGCCTGAGGCGAGTGGATCACTTGAAGCCCAGAGTTTGAGACCAGGCTGACCACATAGTGAAACCGCATCTCTACCAAAAATAACAAAAAATTAACTGTGCATGGTGGCACACGCCTATAATCCCAGCTATGTGGGAGACTTGAGGCACAAGAATCACTTGAACCCAGGAGGCAGAGGTTGTACTGAGCCAAGATCATGCCACTGCACTCCAGCCTGGGCTACAGCGAGACCCTGTCTGAAAAAAAAAAAAAGAGTAAAATGGCCTGGCTCAGTGGCTCACACCTGTAATCCCAGCAATTTAGGAGGCCAAGGTGGGCAAATCATCTGAGATCAGGAGTTCGAGACCAGCATGGCCAATATGGCAAAACCTTGTCTCTACTAAAAATACAAAAATGGCCTGGTGCGGTGGTACATACCTGTAGTCCCAGCTACTTGGGAGGCTGAGGCATGAGAACTGCTTGAATCCGGGAGGTGGAGGTTGCAGTGAGCCGAGATTACGATACTGGCTTCCAGCCTGGAGCGAGACTCTGTCTGAAAATAAATAAATAAATAAAACAAAATAAGAGAATATCTAACTGTAGGGTTGATTAAAATGCAATCTGTAAAGTGTGTAGGAGAGTTCCTGGCATTTAATAGATGCTGAATAGCTGCATCTGTTAGCTGCTTTTTTCCCCGGGGTATTATAGAAGATGTGGCTACGGCTTGCGAGGGGAGAAGATGTGGCTGAACTGAAAGGTCGTCATGACAGTATTTTTAATGGGGGTTGGAGAGGGATATATACTGTGAAAAAGCTCCAGTCATTTTTTTTTTTTTTTAAACCCTGGTTATGAACTGCTTGCTTTGATACTGGATTTTGAAAAACCAAAGGCTTTAAACTCCTAGTTATGGACATTTTAAAAAATTATTTTTAACTGACACAATAATTGTACATATTTATGGGGTACATAGTGATATTTTGAAACACAGAGTTTATAGTGATCAGATTAGGGTAATTAGCCTATTTCACTGACCATTTCTTTGTGTTGAACATTCCATATCCTTTCTTCTAGCTACTTGAAAGTATGCATTATTGTTTAACTGTAGTTATCCTAAGGTGCTATAGAACATATTCCTCCTATCTGGCTATAATTTTATATCCTTTAACAAATCTCTCCCTATCTGCTTCTCCCAACCCTTCCCAGCCTCTAGTAATCTCTGTTCTTTTTACTTCTGTGAGTAAGCTAGCACAGTCACTGTGGACAACAGTATGGAGGTTCCTCAAAAAAACTACAAGTAGAGCTACCATATGATCCAGCAATCCCACTACTTGGCACTTATCCCAGGGAAGTTTTTGTTTATTTGTTTGTTTGTTTGTTTTAAAGCTTCTTGATCGAGGAAGAGTGAAACTTGGTATTAGGAGTTCATAGAAGGAACTCTTTTCTCTGCCAAATGCTGGGTTCTGACTTGGATAGTAATTGGATTTTCTACTGGACCCACTGTTTTTATCATCCAGACATATCCTGTAGGTAATGCTGTTCAGATGTGGTCCACAGAATGTTTGTTATTAGTCCATAATGAGAGGAGGATAGAAATGAAGAAGAAAGTTTAGAAATTTTAACAATAATTTGACAGTGACTGATCTAATAATAAACAATGGTGTGTTAATTTTACATGCCTTTTAAAATTTCATTTCCCCAGTACATTGTCAGTGAATTTCATAAGTGTTAGTCCAGTGGAATAATTAGAAATAATAATAATTTTTATTTATTTATTTATTTATTTTTTTGAGACAGAGTCTCGCTCTGTCGCCCAAGCTGGAGTGCAGTGGCCAGATCTCAGCTCATTGCAAGCTCCCCCTCCCGGGTTTACGCCATTCTCCTGCCTCAGCCTCCTGAGTAGCTGGGACTACAGGCGCCCGCCACCTCACCCAGCTAGTTTTTTGTATTTTTTAGTAGAGATGGGGTTTCACTGTGTTAGCCAGGATGGTCTCGATCTCCTGAACTTGTGATCCGCCCACCTCGGCCTCCCAAAGTGCTGGGATTACAGGCTTGAGCCACCGCGCCCGGCTAATAATAATTTTTAAACCAGTCCTGAGTACTGCTTTAAAGTGAGTGCTCAAAAATAGCCGCAGCTCCACGGCCAGCTGTGGTAGGCTGGCACAGTGACTCACTTTGATAAAAATCCTGGGCAGTTGAGAGCAATCTTTGACTCTGAGGAGTAATTACTTACAAAAGTTAACAAATTCCTTTGCAAAGTAATTTCCAAAGGGAATTACTAGAATTCTGGAATTGCTGTAAGAGGAGAGGCTACTCTTATTTTGACTGAAGTCCTGTGTGAGAGGGATTTTCAGCACCTGGGGTATTAGCAATGCATTTGCCTTATTCAGTGTGAGACGGAGTTGGTGGTCATTTATTCTGAACACCTGAGCTGCAGTCATTGAGTAGGAAACGGATTACACATCATTTTGAGTAGTAATTTCAACAAATCAAATTCACTTGTAGAGGAGAAAAATAATAGTTCAAGAGGAAAGCATTTGAAAATACTTCTTTGTAATGTCTTAAAACGAATTTTAGTGTCAAATATTAAAAGTTTTGGTGTTTTTTGCTTGTTTTTAATTTAATAGTCAGTATAATCCCACTCTAAAGTGAGGGAGCCTTCGGTGGCTAAAAGTGGCGGGGACAGACACGAGTATGTGAGGTGGAAAGCCTCCAGCAGTTCCTGACCCTTGTACGAGTCCTGTGTGTTGGGATGGAAGGGCACGGAGGCTGCCCCTTCTGCTCATTTTTTAAAAATACATGTTTTTATAAAAATTCTAAAACAGTTGTGTACGAATGAAAGCTGTCAAAGTTGACCTCAGCAGGTTTTTTTATTTATTTGAGACAGGTTCTTGACACCCAGACTGCAGTGCAGTGGTGTGATAGCTCACTGCAGCCTTGCCCTTTCAGGCTCGAGCAATGTTCTGCCACAGTCTCCTGAGTAGCTGGGACTACAGGCACATGCCGCTGTTCCCAGCTTATATATATATATTTGAGAGACACAGGGTTGCATTATGTTGCCCAGACTGGTCTCAAACTCCTGGGCTCAAGCAATCCTCCTGCCTTGGCCTCCCAAAGTGCTGGGATTGCAGACATCAGCCACGGTGCCTGGCCAGTTTTTTATTTAGACTGATCAATGATGGCAGTTTGGCTTCCTCCATCTTTTTAACATAAGAACAACATCAGTATAAGAAAAAACAGATAAGAGCTCATTTTGGTGGATTTAGTTTTGTATCCAAATCTCCTACAAGTTCTATTTCTAAATCAGTTTCTGAGAAATGGAACCCAGGCTTGCAAATTGATAAGCCTAGAATTTGTTTAAAAGTCTTCTTTGGCTCTTTATTTTTTTCCTCATTTTAAAAATGGAAGAGAAAGCATGTTTGAATTGCCCTTAATACCCCTTTCTAACACAGCTATTTTATGATCATGTATTGTTTCCCCGTCCTCATCTGTACTCATACATTTTTTTAAACAAAAGAATTCTATTGCCTTTTCAAAGAAGTTGTACTAGTTTACAATGTCACCAGCATTGCATATAAGAGTGCTAATTAAAATGTTGCAAAATTCAGTGTCAATGTTTTTTCTATAATGAGTATGAAAAGGATAACTATTGGCCCAGCACAGTGGCTCATGCCTGTAATCTCAGCACTTTGGGAGGCCGAGGCGGGTGGATCACCTGAGGTCAGGAGTTTGAGACCAGCCTGGTCAACATGGTGAAACCCTGTCTCTACTGAAAATCCAAAAATTATCCAGGCATGGTGGCAGGCACCTGTAATCTCAGCCACTCAGGAGACTGAGGCAGGAGAATTGCTTGGACCTGGGAGGCAGAGGTTGCAGTGAGCCAAGATTGTGCCACTGCACTCCAGCCTGGGTGACAGAGTGAGACTCTGCCTCCAAAAAAAAAAAAAGGATAACTATTTCAAGGATTTTAGCACATCTTTGCTAACAACGATGAGCCTCTTTCTTTTTATAATGATTGTTTTTTTTGGGGGGGTATGAATTATCCATATTTTCTGATGCATTTGTATTATAAAACTTTTTAAGATACTGGCCATTAGTATTTGGTCTGGAGTTTTTTGAGAAGTAAAGGCTTTGTCACCCTCTGAAGCTAAAACAGACAAGATTTTTCTCAGTATTGTTCCTCTCTTACACAAAACTGTCTTCCCCCTTATTCATAAGTATTTTTGTTTTTATGTACAGGCAATCTTGAGCAGTAACAAGTAAAAATTGTCCAAAACTGTCAAGTCACACAAATGTTTGCAAGGATATGAAACAAGGAGAACTTGTTAGTCACTGCAAATGAGAGTATAGGTTGGTTCAGGTACCTTGAAAATCTAGTCAAGCCAAAGTTTCACCTGCCCTCTGACCCAGCAGTTGTACTTCAGCTCTATGTGCAAGGAGGTGTGCTGGAATGTCACAGCATTGTATTGCAAAGAGCACATTGGCAACAGCTTGGATGGCCAGCAGAAGGAGCCCAAATGTGTGATTCATATTCACTAGTTGAATAATTAAATACTACAATATACACTATATATACTAGACTGTATGTGTTGTTCTATACTGCAGTGATTGAATTGAACTCTATTCAGTGAAAAAATGGAAGAATTAGCTATTTGTATCCATATGGGATACAAAAAAGCAGGATAACAGAGGAATCTACATCATCTTGCCATTTGTAGGTAAAACTTCTTTAAAAAAACACAAGAGAATGCAGGAAGAAATGCCTAGGAATGATAAGCACCAACTCGGTGGAGGGAAAGAAGGAAAAGGCCATCAGGGTGGCACACATGGGGCTCTAACTGGGAACTTTATACCCTTCTTCTTCTTTTTTTTCTTTTTTTGGAGATGGAGTCTTGCTCTGTCGCCCGGGCTGGAGTGCAGTGGCCAGATCTCAGCTCACTGCAAGCTCCGCCTCCCGGGTTTTACGCCATTCTCCTGCCTCAGCCTCCAGAGTAGCTGGGACTACAGGCGCCCGCCACCTCGCCCGGCTAGGTTTTTTTTTTGTATTTTTAGTAGAGACGGGGTTTCACCGTGTTAGCCAGGATGGTCTCGATCTCCTGACCTTGTGATCCGCCCGTCTCGGCCTCCCAAAGTGCTGGGATTACAGGCTTGAGAATATTCTATGGTGAATTTCTTTTAGAGGGTTGACAAGCAACTGGGGGTGCCTGATTTGTTTTAATCATCCCCATGCTAACAAAATTCTTTAATAGATACAACTTAAATTTTTTTTTCCTCTTTCACCTTGGTTTTAAAATGTCTTCCCCCCTTTATTCTCTGGAGAAATAGAAAATATCCTCGATCATACTACTTCTCTGTTTTATTCATTTTGGTAGTCCCCTAAGATGGTTTTAATGCATATGGCGTTATCTGAACTGTTCCCTGTTACCTCATTTGCTCAGGCCTCTGAAGATGTTGTGCTTTCTCTTCCCCTGCAGGTATTCACAACATTGTCTGTGACCAAGCGCTCTGGGGCAAGCATCCTCCAGGCTGGCTGCTGAGGTTAAGCCCCAGTGTGGATGCTGTTGCCAAGACGCCAAACCACTGACTCGTTTCCGTGCCCAAATCCAAGGCGAAGCTTTCTAGAGGGTTCTTGGGCTCTTGGCACCCACGTATCCTGTGCTTACCACCGCCCAAGGCCCCCTTGGATCTTTTGGATAGGAGTTGGTGAATAGAAGGCAGGCAGCATCACACTGGGGTCACTGACAGACTTGAAGCTGATATTTGGCAGGGCATCGAAGGGATGCATCCATGAAGTCACCAGTCTCAAGCCCATGGGGTAGGCGGTGATGGAACAACTGTCAAACCAGTTTTAGCATGACCTTTCCTTGTGGATTTTCTTATTCTCGTTGTCAAGTTTTCTAATGTTGATTTTTTTTTCTTTTTTCTCCATGGTGTTAATGATATTAGAGATGAAAAACGTTAGCAGTTGATTTTCGTCCAAAAGCAAGTCATGGCTAGAGTATCCATACAAGGTGTCTTGTTGCATGGAAGGGATAGTTTGGCTCCCTTGGAGGCTTTGTAGGCTTGTCTCAGGAAAGAGAACTGTCCTGCAGCTGAAATGGACTGTTCTTTACTGACCTGCTCAGCAGCTTCTTCTCTCATATATGTCCAAAACAAGTACATCTGCGATCGGCTCTAGCCAAATTTGCCTCTGTGTGCTACATCACGGATGATTATTATTTTAAGGTCTGTTTAGGAAGGGAAATGGCTACCTGGCCAGCCATTGCCTGGCATTTGGTAGTACAGTATGATTCTCACCATTATTTGTCATGGAGGCAGACATACACCAGAAATGGGGGAGAAACAGTACGTATCTTTCTGTCTTTAGTTTATTGTGTGTTGGTCTAAGCAAGCTGAGATCATTTGCAATGGAAAACACGTAACTTGTTTAAAAGTTTTTCTGGTAGCTTTACCTTTATGCTAAAAACACAACATATAATGGTGTTAGGTATCTATTCCTTTCTAAGACTACATTAGTAGGAAAATAAGTCTTTTCATGCTTATGATTTAAATCTTTTGTGGTAATTTCTTTTTAAAGGAAGTTATTAATATCATAAGTTATTATTATTATTTTGAACACAGGTGGATGTGAAGGATTTTCGTTTAAAAACCAAGTGGTTTTGACTTTTTCTGTTGAATGAACAACTGTGCCTTGTGGAATTTTTGCAGGAGTGTGTATGCTTTGTTAGCATTCCAACTTGCATTATTATAAAGAGGTATTAATGCCTCAGTTATGTGTTTGTCAAGATAGTGGCTGAGGATTCTATTTCAGCTGTCTTTTCTAACTGTAAGTTGAGTTTTGAACACGTGGTGTGGACATCGGGCCTCCTGCCAGCAGTTCTTGAAGCTCCTTTTTCATTCCTGCTCCTCTATCTACTTGTATTTCTCAGTTACAGCACTGAGTGGTTGTTTCCAAGTACATTTCTGGGCCACCTCAGGGAACCCGTGCATCTGCCTGGCATTTAGGCAGCAGAGCCCCTGACTGTCCCCCCAGGGCTCTGCCTCACGTCCTCATCTCATCTGGCTCTATGAAGAAATGGGAAAAGGAGAGGGCAATTGAGGCAGTTGACCATATTCAGTTTTATTTATTTATTTTTAACTTGTTTTTTTCCTCCGAGTCCACCAGTCTGAAATTAGCACAGTAGGCAGTATGAGATAGTCAGGCCTAATCATGTTGTGATTCTCTTTTCTTAGTGGAGTGGAATGTTCTATCCCTACAAGAAGGATTATATCGTATAGACCTGTCTTGTTCAGATTCTGTATTTGCCCATTTTGTTGAAATATATACTAAGTTCCATGTATTTTTGTTACAAATCTTCTGAAAAATACAAAACAATGTGAAACATTAAAAGGCATTAATAATATCCACATGTGTGCCTTCTTACTGAATGATGGTCTTGGGAGTCTTTCTGAGAGTGTTGAGTAGATCTCTGACATTGTGTTGAAGAACTAGCTGCTGAGTAGGCTCCAATGATGCCATGCTGATTTGAGACTGATGAGTTCCTTGCCATTTCCCATCTTCTGCAGTGTCAGGCACGTAGATGGTCAATAAATGTTTACAGAAATGTTGATTACCATGTTCAGATTTTACATTCACATGCACTTAATCTTCTTAGGTATCACTTTTTAAGCAGAAACTCCTCTTTTATGTAATCTTTACCAAAAACCTTCCCAGTTTGTACTTCCTTTCTGTGGTAAGTAGTTGCTGTGTGCTAATAATAACAGCTAAATGAGTGTTTACTGCAACACATGCAGGCACTGTGCTTGACACACCCTGGGTGATGTAATCCTTACAACAATCCTTTTAGAGAAGGTGCTTTGGTACCCATTTATAGATGGAGAAACAGCCTTAGAAGTATGAGTCACTTTCTTAGGATTACACAGCCAGTTAATAATGCATCACGTTTTTGAGGCCAGAGTTGGGTCTGTGACTTCAAAGGCCCAACCTCTTAGTTACCTCTCAGTGCGGCCTCCCATTCATCTCTGACAAATGGAAGCTTTTAGGTCTGCTGTATCATTTCCTGGGACTTCACATTTTCACATGCCATGAAGCAATGCTATCTGCATGCTTAACAAATACCTTGTCTTGAGATGTTCTAACACTTTCCTAACTGGACTTTCCACTGCCAGTTTACTTCCACACTAGAGCCCGGCTTTTATTGCCTGAACTTCCCTGTCTCAAGCCTTTGAGGTTTTCCCAAGGCTTGTAACTAGACCCATAGTCCCCTGCCAGACCCTGGACCTGTTGCCTGCAGCTCTGGCCTGCACTTTCCCTTGCCTGTTCTGGCTGCACCTGCTCTATGTCCCCACATAACTACTCCTAACCTCCCTCAAAGGTCACCTGCTCTATGTAACTTCCAGCTGGTTCTCTACCTGTACTCCCAGGTTTCTCTGTATTGTCTCTAGAACTCTTTGAATTACTCTGCATGGAGTCTAGTGTGTCTATCTGGTCTATCTGTCACCACCAACTAGATAATGAGGGTTCTTTACCTCTGTGTGCCCCACAGCTTCTAGCGCAAGGTCTGGCACTACAGAGGCACTTAGAAGATTGGTGTAATTGGATTGACAGGTAGAGCCATACCTATCAGAGATGGCCATATAGGAAGCCTTTTAATTTCTTCCTGTTATGTCAGGAACCATTGATTTAAATATTAATGAAAGTAGAAAGGGCCTAAACAGAAAAACGGTCAGCCTCACTAGTGACGGGAAATGCAAATTAAACTGCAGTGAAATGCAAATCAAGCTGCAGTGAGAGACCATTTTATACCCACTGTGAGTGACTACTTTTTTTTTCTTTGAGACAAGGTCTTGTTCTGTCTCCCAGGCTGGAGTGCAGTGGCGCGAAGACAGCTCACTGCAGCCTCCAACCTCCTGGGCTCAAGCCATCCTCCTACCTCAGCCTCCCAGGTAGCTGAGACTACAGGCATGCACCACCATGCCCAGCTAATTTTTTAAGTTTCTGTGGAGATGGGGATTTTTGCTCTGTTGCCCAGGCTGGTCTTGAACTCCTGGGCTCAAGTGATCACCCTGCCTTGGCTTCCGAAAGTGCTGGGATTACAGGCATGAGCCACTGTCCCCAGCCCGGATGGTTAATTTTATGTGTACCCAGATAGCTGGTAAAATATTCCTGGGTGTCTCTGTGAGGGTGTTTCTGGAAGAGATTAACATTGATTTGAATCAGGAGACAGTAAAGAGGGTCACCCTTACCTATGTGGGTAGGCATTGTCCAATCCTTGAGGCCCGAATCAAACAAAAGGCAGAAGGGTGAATTTGTTCTTTGCCCTTGAGCTTGGACATCCATCTTCTCCTGCCCTCAGACCTTGCTGCTCTGGTTCTTGGGACATTAGACTCAGACTAGGACTTGCACCCTTGGCTCCCTGGTCTCAGGCCTTCAGGTTTGGACTGAAACTCCACGACTCACTTTCCTGGGCCTCCAGCCTGCAGATGGGACTGTGGGACTTTTCAGGCTCCATGAGCCAATCCCTCCTAAAAATCTCTGTCCATATTTTATGTACACACATATGTATAAAATCCATTGGTTCTGTTTCTGTGGAGAGCCCTGATGTACCCACTGTATGGCAGATTCTAAGAGTGCCAGTATCCAGTGTTGGCAAAGATGTGGAGCAACTGGAACACTTATTATTATTGCTGGTGGGGATGTAAATTATTCAGTCACTTTGGAAAACAGTGAAGATCAGCATATCAAACATTTCGAAAAATGATTTGAAATGTTTTTTTTACATGTTTTAAAAAAACCACTTTATTTGGTAGTTTTAACCAAAAAAAAAAAAAAAGTGCCCTTTTTGTCATTGGATTCACTTAGCATTCATACTTTTTTTCATACAATGAATTTAAATTGCTAAAAGATCATCGACTGGCTTTCAGGTTGGATTTCAGGTAAGATTTGTTTAAGGCCAGAGCTCTTCCTCAATATTTGTTTTTTTTCCCAATATTTGATTTTTCAAATATACACATAGATGCTACATTTATAGCTGCTGGCTTAAAATTCTGTCATATGTCACATCTAACCTTTTAGTGTGGTAAATCACGTCTTCTACTTAAACATTGATAGTTTGGAGTATCTGATACTAGTAATAGTAATTCTATAATTGTATAATTGAGTTTTGTACTTAACACATGGATCATTCCTCATCTATCAGTTGCCCCCAGTGCAGTTTCATTTTCCAGATACCTTAATGTAAAATAAAGTTTTTCATAATTTAGGTGCAAGCAAAAACCCCCCAAACCAAAATATGGTATTGGTTGTTACCCAGTAGAATTAAATGCATGGATAGCTCATGACCCAGTTGTTTCACACTTAGGTGTATACCCAGCACAAATGCTCTGTCTACGCACCTAAAGACATGTACAGGAGTGTTCATTACACTGTTATTAATTGCAGAACAAAATAAATCCCAAAAACCTGGAAGCAGCCCAAATACCCATCACCATGAGAATGGGCAAATGAGTTGTGTGTCCATGTAACACAAGACTAACAGCAAAATATACATAACAAAATAGATCTAAGAAACCGTATTGAGTGAAAAAGTCAAAGGAGTATGTGCAATATGATTTCATTATGTGCACAGACAGACAGAGCTAAGAAATACAGTGTTTAGAGATAAAACTGTAAAACCCTAAGGGAAAGCAAGAATTCAAAATGATGATTATAAAATAGAAGCCAGTAGTTACCAATGAAGGGATAGAACAGAGGATGGTGTATTAGTCTGTTTTCACGCTGCCAAGAAAGACATACCCGAGACTGGGTAATTTATAAAGAAAAAAGGTTTAACCGACTCCCAGTTCCACGTGGCTGAGGAGGCCTCACAATCTTGGCAGAAGGCACGTCTTACATGGCAGCAGACGACAGAATGAGAACCAAGTGAAGGGGGTCTACCCTTATAAAACCATCAGGCCTCGTAAGACTTATTCACTGCCACGTGAACAGTATGAGGGAGGCTGCCCCATGATTCAATTATCTTCTACTAGGTCTCTCCCGCAACACGTGGGAATTATGGGAGCTACAGTTAAGGTGAGTTTTGGGTGGGGACACAGCCAAACAATATCAGATAGGATTAGGAAGGGGCAGCCATGACTGAAAGGTCGCTCAGGACTTGTGCATTTGTTTATCAGTTATCTATCTATCTATCTATCTTTTTTGATTTGGTTCTACCTTAAACTATTAAGGGATAATATCTATATTTTTAATAAACTTTTAAAAACAAGCAGCTTAGAAGAGGTAGGGGTGGAGGGTTCAGCTTGGAGTATTGGTAGAAGACTAGGTAATAGGAATATGTCCATCAAGTTTTCATATACAGAAATAGACCAGACTAGAAAGAAAGATGCTATAGCAGAAGGCCCTTCCTGACCATCACCTACATCAGTCTGAAGTTCCAACATCAGTCTGAAGTCGAGGAATGGGTTAAACATGCTCTAAATTTTGGGGTGATTTCTGACACAGCAATAGATAATTAATACGTGGGGGTTGGAGAGGGAGGTTATAGAACAAGTAGGCCAAGCCTTATACCGTCTTTATGTGACAGCACTCAACTTTTAACATTTTACAAGATTTTATTTAGGAAAAGAAAAGGAAGGCATTAAGTTTTTAAATATGAGGTTCCATAGCAAGGAAGCAGGGTGTCACTGCAGTACCTTTCCTGCTAATGCACTTCACTGATGTGTTGACACATTGCCCTCTGGGCACTTTTTTGTGCCGCAAGGTCTCACAAGAAGCTGAGCAGAGCAGACTAGGATGCTTCTGCGTCCCTTGGCCCTCTAAGTTAGCGTGGTCTTACCAGTGAACGTCCGTTAGTACAATTGTTCATCTATCCAGCACTATTTCATAGTATTTGAGATTGGAAAGGAAGGTTGGCTCCTCCAAGTCCATTTGCAGATGCAGAAACTGAGGGCTAAATAGGCCAAGCTACCGGCTCAACATCAAGGTCAAGGTTAAACAGCCAAACACAGAAGCCAGTTTTAACATCCAGTTATCTATGTTTCCATGCCACCATCCTGCCCATCATCATCTTTGTAGATTATCCTGCATTCTTCAACACACCCAGCCGTGTAAGCACATTCTTGTTTGCAGTGAAATTGAAGAGTGTGAAGAAATCATACATTGCTTATAAAAAAAAAAAAAAAAAAAGCAGACAGGTCCTTGGCCCTGCAGTCCACACGTGGTAGGTATGCAGGAAACACATCCTACTGACAACAAGTGAGGCCTCAGAAGCCCTTACCATTGGCTTCCTTTTGTGTATAATGCTGATACATAGAACCTGCCTAATTGTTTT
>NC_045443.1:101993696-101994193 GCF_002776525.5 Piliocolobus tephrosceles
CCCAGCTAGTTTTTTGTATTTTAGTAGAGATGGGGTTTCACCGTGTTAGCCAGGATGGTCTCGATCTCCTGACCTCGTGATCCGCCCGTCTCGGCCTCCCAAAGTGCTGGGATTACAGGCTTGAGCCACCGCGCCCGGCCCGGAACCTGCGTAATTGTAAAAGCAAACAGTCTGGGTGTTTGCTAAATCAGTAGAGTGAAGGAAGAAAATAGTGAACTATCCTTTATGTCCAGAGCACAGGGGACACAAAATGAAGAAACACACCTCACTCTATGATGAGTGTGGTCAGGTGAGGTGGGTGAGTGTAAAAAAATTGTTATTCCTTCATTTCTTCAACAAATACTATGCACCAGGCACCCTTCTAGGCAGTAGAGCTGAGCAGTGAACAAAAATCAGACATCCTGATCCTGAAAGCGCTTATGTTATAGTGGAGGTAAGCAGGCAAAACACAAGTAAATTATATAGAAGTTAGTGCCATGGAGAAAAACCTTTTTTTT
>NC_045443.1:101994293-102030271 GCF_002776525.5 Piliocolobus tephrosceles
TATTGTTAGTAGAGACAGGATTTCACCATGTTAGCCAGGATCATCTCAATCTCCTGACCTTGTGATCCGCCCTCCTCAGCCTCCCAAAGTGCTGGGATTACAGGTGTGAGCCACCGCACCTGGCATGCCATGGAGAAAAATCTAAGCAGAGGTGGGGTTGGGGCTGTGGAGCACAGGCAGTGGAATTGTAATTAAGGTGGTCAGGGAAGACCTCGGTGAGGTGACATTTGGTTGAAGACTCAAAGGAAGTGAGGGAGAAAGCCAAAGAGATATCTGGGGAAAAGCACATTCCAGGCACAGAGGTCAGCAAGTGCAAAGGCCCTGAGGCAGCATATGTCTGGGAGGTTGGAGGAATGTCCAGTACACTGGAGTTGAGTGGGGAAAGGAGTCAAGATTGGAGACAGAACAGGAGAGGGGCAGGTGGTATAGGATCTTGTTGCACTGGCATCATTGGGAACCATTGGAGGGCTCTGAGCAGAGGAGGGGTGTGCTAACTTATAGGTTCTCAGGAGCACTCTGGGGCTGGGGTGAGGGCAGCCTGAGGTTGAGGGAGGGGTGGAAGGTGGGAGCCCAGCAGGGAGGCCGCTGTAGTAATCTAAGGGAGAGAAGATGGTGCCTAAGCCATGGTAGTGGCAGTGGATGGACATTCTGACCTAATTTGAGTCTCACTCTGACCTAATTGGAAAGTAGGATTTTTTGTTAAATTGGACGTGGGGTGGGAGAGAGAGAGGAGTCAAGGATGACTCCAGAGTTTTGGACTTGAAGAACTGGAAGGATTGAGGATGGAAGTGCCATTTCACTGAGGTGGGAAAACTATAGGAAGATGGGTGGAAATTAATCAGAAGCTTGGGTTTTGGGCGCTGAGTTTGAGATGCTTATGAGGCGGCTGAGTAGAGATGGTAAGTGGGCAGTTGGACATGAGTCCTGAGTTCCAAAATGAAGTCCAGGATACAGTTAAACAAATGTCACAGCATCAGCCCAGAAGGGTGTTTAAGGTCTCAAGAATGATGAAGTACCACAGGGCGTGAATGCTGATAGAAAAGAGATAAGCTCTGCTAGGAACCTGCAGCTGTAGGAGGAGCCCACACTGGAACAGAGCTGCCTGAGGATTCCCTGGGGACCCTGGGAACCCTGTCCATGATGAGGGATGGCAAGGTTTAGATCTAGAAACACAGAGTCAAGGAAGGATGTGCCAGGCAGACCCCTGGCAAGCGAAAGCATGGATGTAGTCCAGGTTCGAGGCTTGGAGGGGCATGGAGACAGAAAGAGAAGCGCCCAAATGCAGGCCAATGCTGGGCATCATTCTGGGGCAGTGGGAAGCAGAGAAGGCACACGGGTACAGGGCTGGGACAAGGTTGAGGCCCCTGGCCGCAAAATCTAAGGAGACACATGCTCCCCCAGAGCGAGATTGGTCCTTTAACAGTGCTGAGAGTTCAGTTTCCTATTCCCTCACCCTACGCCTGGCCCTGCAGAACTACCAGACAGCTGGGCTCTGAGCAGATTAAATTCCCAACTCACTCCAGACCCAAGCCACACAGGTTTGAATCCCAGCAGTGCAGTTTTTGCCAAGTTATCTGTGCTTAACTTCACTTGGCCTCAGTTTCCTCTTCTGTAAAATAGGAGCAGTGATTGTACTCTTCAGGCCAACAGAGAAGCCACTTTTTAGGCTTCTGTTGCTGAACTGCCTGTCCTGAGCTCAGGGACGGGGAGACCAAAGCCTTGTGTGGAGGCTGCCGTCTTCCCACCTCCTCTTGCCCCTTTGGACTCTTCTTTGGAAGACTAGACTTTCCTTTGCTTTCCCATTAACCCAGCTCTCAGAACAGCCCCAAGTACACTGTCGGTACGTTCTACATCATTGGAATGAAAGAACACTGTGAAGTCCCACAGGTTTCATTCTCTTTGGTCTCGTCTTTTCCATGGCAACCACCTTTTTAAAGGTTCCTTTATCTTTTGCTCTGATTTGCAATTGCCTACTAAGTTGTCTCTCTAACCTTCCTTTCCACTCTCCATTCTAACCAAATCGTGTAATAATAATAGTCACTTTTTCTCATATGCTTACTCCCTGCATAGTAGGGTCGTGTTGTAAGTGCTATGTACATAGCAACATTTAATCCTCATGGCCACTCCTCATCCTCAATTGGAAAGTCCTGGCCAGGCCCTCAGTGGGGTCCACTAAAGAGAAGACAGGGAGGTGGGTCTGGGGCCGAGGAGGGAGGAGAGGTGGAGGGCTCTGAGTCAATATCCACACACAAAAAAACCAATGACAACCACAAGATCTGTTAGTGTTGCTAAGGTAGAGAAGGCGAGGCTGTTTCATCCCCACTAAGTGCCATGAGCCCAAGGCCCAGTGTTTACAAAAGCCTTTGAAACTATTTTGAAACAGCTCCAGAATATGAGGGAAAATAACAGAAGAAAATTACAATGCACAAATCTAAATGCCTACATACTTGCCTTATGCCAATCAACTGCAACTGAATCTGATTCCTGTATGTCTGTAAATGAAGTATATTGACAGACGGAAAGTGATGCATTTCATTATGTTTGGAATGATGTGGACTCTGGAAGTACAAGTGCATAGAGGAATAAAGGCCTTAAAATGGCCCAGAGAGGAAATGAAAAGAGAAGAGGCGTTACTGATGAGAGCTGCAGGCAGAGAAAGAACATCCAAAACGCCTTCCACGCAGTGGCTCCACTAATCTTGTAAGAACCTTTAGAACTGGTGTTACACTCACTTTTCTTTTTTCTTTCTTTCTTTCTTTTTTTTTTTTTTTTTTTTTTTTTTTGAGATGGAGTTTCACTCTTGCTGTCCAGGCTGGAGTGCAGTGGTGCAATCTCAGCTCACTGCAACCTCCGCCTCCCGGGTTCAAGCAGTTCTCCTGCCTCAGCCTACCAAGTAGCTGGGCTCACAGGCGTGTGCCACCATGCCCGGCTAATTCTGTATTTTTAGTAGAGATGGGGTTTCACCATTTTGGTCAGGCTGGTCTTGAACTCCTGACCTCAAGTGATGCACCCGCCTCGGCCTCCCAAAGTGCTGGGATTATAGGCATGAGCCACTGCCTCCGGCCCTATACCCACTTTTTAGATGAAAAAAGGGAAGGTCAGAGTCAATCACTCGTCCAGGCTCACACTATGTGGCTTCTATGTGGCATGGGTGACTCCAAAGCAAAAGAGAAGGTGTGCCTCCTAGTGTCCATCCCTGTGAACAGCAGGCCGCCACTTTGGTGCTCAGTTTTACTGCAACACACTTTGTTTTTTTTTTTTTTTTTTTGAGATGGAGTCTTGCTCTGTTGCCTGAGCTGGAGTGCAGTGGCCGGATCTCAGCTCACTGCAAGCTCCGCCTCCCGGGTTTACGCCATTCTCCCGCCTCAGCCTCCGGAGTAGCTGGGACTACAGGCGCCCGCCACCTCGCCCGGCTAGTTTTTTTTTTTTTTTTTTGTATTTTTATTTGTGGAGGCGGGGTTTCACCGTGTTAGCCAGGATGGTCTCGATCTCCTGACCTCGTGATCCGCCCGTCTCGGCCTCCCAAAGTGCTGGGATTACAGGCTTGAGCCACCGCGCCCGGCCAACACACTTTGTTTATGGGCTCGAATGAATAAGGTCACATTGCTAAAAAATTTTACAGGGCTTGAAAATCAAGGTGGATGGGCAAACAGTTTAGCAGGTAATTCTGGGAAAACTTATTTGCTGTATGTGTAGCTATAAAACTGGATCCTTACCTAACACTGGATGACAAAGATAGACTTGAAACATATTGAAGACCTAAATGTATATGGTACAGCCATACAATTTATATGGTACATATAGGAAAATACCTCTGTGACCTAGAGGTGGGTGAGGGTTTCTTAAACCATGGTCTCAAGCATAAACCAAAAGGCAAAGCATTGATGTGCCAGTTGCCCCAGAAGTTCTGATTCATGAAGACCATCATGGAAAAAGTTCATAGAGAGATGACCATGTGGGAGGGGACAGTTCAGTGCCTAAAACCGATAAGGAATTTAGACCCAGGTGACTTCAAGGAACTCTGGCGAATCAACAAGAAGACAGGAACCACAAAAGAAAATGGGCAAAGGACATTGAACTGCTTATTCATCAAAGATAAAACCCGAAAGTCTACCAGTATAGGAGAGGTGTACAAACTCATGAGTCATTAAGAAAGGCAAATTAAAACAATGAGAGATTGCTTTACAGCCATCAGATTTGCACACATCAGAAAGCTGGTTAATGCCAAATGATGAGCTAGGCGAGGGGACCGTCAGGCCCTGCTGGTTGGAGAAGAGACTTTGCTGCTCAGTGTTTACACCTCAGGCACTGTGTAGCCTGTGACCCAGCAGTACGGCTCCTGGCTCTCAACCCCAGAGAAATTCTGTGTATCCATAAGGGAACGTGCACAAAGACACCCGTTATGGCACCGTGTGCAGAAATCGAACTCCATCCTAATGGCCCTCGCTGGGGATAGATGAGTCAGCTGCGGCAGATGCAATATGGTGGAGCAGTACTTGGGGAGTACTCATGCCATGGGTGGAGGCACGTGGAAAGAAAGAGAGACCAAGCCCCCTATAACTGCTTCTGTGTACTAAAAATGCGTGCCCATGAAACCATGGTACATGTTTGATAAGCAGAATAGTACACATGCACCGCATCAGAGGGGCCGTCTATGGAGAGGGAAATAGGAAGTGAATGGAAATAAAGGGGTGTTGAAGAGAAAGCCCTATGCAGGCTTTCCTACAGGCAGTGGTTACAAGCCCAGCCCTTGCAGCAGGGTAACTTAACCCCCAGTACCTCTGTTTTCTTACCACAAAATAGAGATAATATTTGTGCTCACCTCCCAGAGTTGCTGTGAGGATCAAGTTAACACACACATGAAGTGCTTAGAATAGTGTGGCTGGCACAAAGGGGGTGCTAGGTGTATAAGAGTGTTCACAGTATTATTTATATTAGTGAAAAATGAAAAATAATTGAAATATCCAACTATGGGAGAAAGTTTATCCAAATGATTGGAAAGATCTAATTGTTCTTCTGTCCTTCTTCCCTTTGTCCTTTTGGTAGTAGAACCCCCCTCGCCCTGCCAACCTCTACCCACACATAGATTTTAGCAATGTGCTTGGGGACCCAGCTATGCACTGAATTTCCCAGCCTCCATGACACTAAGTTGCTCTGTGGCTAAGCTCTGGGATAGAATGGATGTGAATGTGTTGTGTTACGTGTAAGAAAAACACTTGCTCTCCACTTTCTCTTTCCCTTGCATCTGTAAATGACCTGACACCCACTCTGGAGGGCTGGAGGCCAGCCATGAGCAAGCAGATGAGTCAAGAAGCAAGCAGATGCTGAGCAATAAGTTGGAAGGAACCAGGGCCCTGATGACCCACACCCTGTAGCATCCCCCACCCCCACCTCCATCTGCTGGGTGGGAAAGAACAAACGTCTCACGCACACTACTCTTTGAAGACACTGAACTTTGGGTCTCTGGCATAGCTGCTTAGCCTGTACTCCAACTAATACAGCCATTTAAGTGTTGTTTTTCAGAAAGTAGTTAATGATATGAGAAAAAAGCTTACAGTTTATACCTCAGTGAAAAAAAATTGGTATGTAAAAACTAGATTTTTTTTTTTAGGGCAGTGAAACTACTCTGTGTGATACTCCAATGGGGGAATCCATGTCATTACACATTTGTGCAAACCCATAGAATGTGCAGCACCAAGAGTGGACCCTAATGTAAACTCTGGACTTTGGGTGATAATGATGTATCAGTGCAGGTTTGTCAATTGTAACAAATAGACCACTTTGATGGGGGGAAGTTGATAGTGGGGGAGGCTGTGCATGTATGTGGGCAGGGAGTATACAGAAATCTCTGTACCTTCTGCTCAATATTGCTGTGGACTTAAAACTCCTCTAACAAAGTCTATTTTTAAAACTACATAGGTGTAGTTTCATATACCAAACATATGAGACTCACATTTTTCTGTGGTGTGGCCTCAGCCTTCTCAAGGCTTGCTGAGAAGCAAGGCACACATTTGTTTGAAGGTAGAGCCTGGAACTTGGAGTTTTTATCTCCCAGTGAACATCTCTCTGCCAGATGCTCAGGTAGGTTTCCCCAAGGCTCAGCTGGGTAGGAGAGTCACATGATCCCTCCAACCAATGAATGAACAGGAATCCAGTGGCTTTAGGAAAATCAAACCTGTTATTATGTAAGTGACTATTAGTGGGATATACAGTGACTATGGCAGTTGCATACATTTCTGAGTGTGTTGTTATTTTGTCCTTTTTGAATTAATCTCAGAATTGTTCTGTGCCATGGTAAAGATGTCCCATCATTTTGGAATTCAACACAGCTTCTAAAGCTGTTAATAAGAATTGTACATACTTCTGAGTTATGTGGGCTGATTTTGACAGACTGCATATGAGGTAGGAGGCAGGACTGTATTCTAGCGGCAGGGCTCAAACTCTGGACCAGAGTGGAGACTGGCTGAAACAGGGAAGAGGTAAAAGCACCTCTCCATATGACACACCCACCAGTGCCATGACAGTTTACCATTGCCATGGCAACACCTGGAAGTTACCATCCCTTTTCTAGAAATTTCTGAATAACACCTCCTTAATTTGCATGTAATAAAAAGTGTGTATAGCCCTGCTCTGCAGGAGCCGACATGGAGCTGTAACGCTGCTGCCTCAGTAAAGCTGTTTTCTCCTACCACTGGCTTACTCTTGAATTCTTTCCTGAGTGAAGCCTAGAACCTTCCCGGGCTAAGCCCCAGTTTCAGGGCTTGCCTGTCCTGCCTCACACACATCTCCTGAAATCTGAATTTAGTTATGGAGAGTGATATGTGACTCTCTGTAAACTTTGTTCATTAGATTCATGAGGTGTCGTATCTGAGAACGAGATTGTTAATTGTATTTATAATGAAATTCATTCATGCGTAAGTATTCATGTTTTATGCATAACTATTAAGTGCTGCTGGAGAGATCAGTGCTGTGCTGAGACAGGGAGTTTTGAGTCACTGCTTTGTTTCTGCAGCTTCTCCTCTCCTTTACTGAGGCTCACATCCTGGGCTCACAGGCACACACATATGTGTGTTGTACACACCTGCACTCATGCCCCCCATGCAGCATGGGGAGGGATGGCATCCAGGTGATACGTTCTTTCTGGGTGCAAATACACATCAGGCATGATCTGACATGAACCGCCATTCCCTTGGATGTAGCAATAGAGACAGAGAGGCCCCAAATGCTCCTGATGTTCTGGCCAGGTCCCATCTATAGATGCCTTCAATGGCTGGGATCCTTTTTGGTCAGGGTCTGTGCCCCTAGCTGGGTCTTTCTGTCCTTCCTAGGTGAAGAAGGGAACTTGGTGGGGGCTGCTCTTAAGCAGGGGGCCTGGATCTAAACAGAGGACCTTCCAGCCTCCCCCACTGCGGAGAGCAGAGCTGGGAGCAGATCCCCGTGGGCTTTGCAGCTTTCGGTCTGTGTCATCGCGTGCCTTGGTCACACGTTTTGTCATCACTGTATTTACTAACACTATACGTCAAAATGATTCCTACTTCTTTTCAATGTAAACACATTTATTTTAAAAGACACCCATAGATTGAAACCATAAATGGAAACCAGTCTCATTTGCCATGGAGACTAATTTCTAAAATAAATGCAAAAACACACATTTCTGTAGCTTGCATACACATAAGGTATTTCTGGAAGGACATATAAGAGGCGCATAGCCTCTTATATGTCTCTCTGTGGGGAGAAGAACCAATGGCTAGGGGCAGGGGTGGGGCCCACTTTTAAGGAATATTCCTGCGTATTTCCATTTATACTTCTTTTGGCTTTTGGAATTCAATAAAAACAAAGACTTTGAGGAAGAACAGACGTGAACACAAAACATTGGCATTAGATTCTGGCCCGCCACTGTTGCCAGCTGAAGTTGCTAAACCTGAGGCTTCTCTCTGCTGTGGGGCATTCGCCAGCAGAGGGAGATGGTAAAGGCGCTTTCACATCCAGTTGAGGTAACAGAAAAGCTGACAGCCCTTGAGGGACTCTTTTCCACCCTGCCTTGGTGCTACTCATGCCGTCTCAGTTTCCATCTTTAGTCGCCCTCTCTCCCAGGTCTCCGACTCAGGATTTCCCCCACGAGGCCACCATTGCTCCAGGAACAGAAGTTGGAATTGAAAGCAGTCTTAGAGGACTCCAACCAAATTTTCCTCACCTGGTTCACTCATCCCCAAAGGGGTCCCCCGTGAAGCCCCTGAAACCTTATGCAAAATCCTGTGCTCACGTATATTTTCCAGGGAGATGGTGGCTGGTCTCTTCAGAGCTCCAAGGAGGGTCATGACACCTAAAAGTCCCTATGGGGTTCGGAAAGGAGTGACATCTCCAAGGATGCCTGGCTCGTGGTATCTCTCAGCATATTGTTTCCAGACGCACTTGTGCATTCATGATGAGGAGGAGGATGGATCTTTGAGCTGGAGGAAAGATGCCACAAGGACTCATTCTGTCCAGCACAAAAGGAGAAGCTTTCCCAGCCTTAACGTCCAAAGGGAGGCATAGAGGCTCAGGGAAGCTAAGTGACTTCAAGGATGCTAATGCTCCAGTATTATACAGTGATCAAATGTCACACTTGTACAAAGCAATCTCAGGTGGAAAGACTCACTTCTGACCATGGGGATGTGGGACTTTCTGGCATTGCTAACTGCTCGGGGACAGCCAAGATGGCAATAGTGGCTCATGTTCCAGAGCCCGTCTTCCATTGGGGTGTTTGGATTGTGCCCTTGCCCAAATGTTCAGACGACTTAAAGATTAGAATGTGCAGCCAGGCGCAGTGGCTCACACCTGTAATTCCAGCACTTTGGGAGGCTGAGGTGGGCGGATCACAAGGTCAGGAGTTGGAGACCAGCCTGGCCAACATGGTGAAACCCCATCTCTACTAAAAAAAAAAATACAAAAATTAGCCAGGCATGGTGATGTGCACCTGTAGTCCCAGCTACTCAGGAGGCTGAGGTGGGAGAATTGCTTGAACCTGGCAGGCAGAGTTTGCAGTGAGCCAAGATTGCGCCATTGCACTCCAGCCTGGGCGACAGAGCAAGACTCCATCTCAAAAAAAAAAAAAAAAAAAAAAAAAGATTAGGATGTGCACCAGACCTAATTTCTCCATCATTTCTAAGGTTGTTTCTCCACTAGAAAGTGAAACCTGGGACTGCGTTTTGGCCAACATGGTTGTTCCCAGCCTTAGTTCCAGTGGGAGGTTGAAGGATCCCTTCTTTGATTAATTGCCATATTAACTGTATTAGAATTTCTCACCTTACTGTACCAGAGCAGTGATCCTCAACCAGGGCAATTTTGCGTGGCAGGGGACATTTAGCAATGTCTGGAGGCATGTTTGGTTGTCACAACTGGGCACAGGAATTGGGTGTTTCTCCCAGCATCCACTGCATGGAGGCCAGGATGCTGGTAAACATCCTGCAGTGCGCAGGACAGCTCCTGCAACGAAGACTTTTCCAGTCCAGGCCTGGCACGGTGGCTCATGCCTGCGATCCCACCACTTTGGGCGGCCAAGGCAGAAGGATCACTTGAGCCCAGGGGTTTGCAACAAGCCCAGGCAACATACTGAGACCCTGGATCTACAAAAAGAATTAAAAATGAACTGGGCATGGTGGTGTACACCAACAGTCCCAGCTACTTGGGAGGGTGAGACGGGAGGGTTGCTTGAGCCCAGGAGGTTGAGGCTGCAGTGAGCCATAATCATGCCACTGCACTCCAGCCTGGGTGACAGAGTGAGACCCTGTCTAAAAAACAAAAACAAAAACAAAAAAAAGACTTGTCCAGTCCAAACGAGAAGCAGTGCTGAGGCTGAGAAACGCTGCTGTCGAGTATCAAGAACTTAGACTGTCTGTCAAAGCTGTTGCTAAAGCTATACACAAAACCCCCGTGGAATTCTAAAAGGACCCACACCTATGGCATTGGGTTGACTGTACAATACTTAGGTGATTTTTGGTAGGTATCAGAGGCTACTAGCTGTTAGAGGTAGTGAGGGTAAGTTACTCCCCTACCTTGCTACTTGGTTAAAATGTCACCACTCGATTGACAATACCAGCAAGAGGGCCCAAAGCAGTCATTCAACCTGTTTGATAAACCCAGAGGAGGCCCAATTATCTGCCCTATTAGGTGCTCCACCTGGACCTTGGATAACGAGCTCACCAAGGCAAATGTCCTCACGTCTTCTGAACCGGCAGCTGGACTCAGGCCCTTTTACGAACCGGATATACGGCACAAGCCTTAATACCAGATCTATACCCTGTTCCCACAGGGATGGGGACTGGCTCTAGAATATTTTAGCTTATCCACATACCTGAAAATCACAAATTTTACTAAAAAGAGCCATTTCTGGATTCCATCCTAGTCATTACAAAGGCACTAGTTTCATCAACAAAACCCACTTCTAACATTTATTCTTGCTAAACAGCAAAATCTCCAGTGTAGATCAGAGAGGGAGACAGCTGAAGCACGCAGCCACCCCTCTAGGGGTGGACCTTGATGAAATGTATGCTCCTGATTAGGACAGCTGACCGCCCTGAGGGTAACTTAGATTAGATCTGAGTCACCTTTACATCTCGCTATGTGGGAAGATTCTTTTTTTTTTTGAGATGGAGTTTTGCTGTTGTCGCCCAGGCTGGAGTGCAATGGCGCAATCTCGTCTCACTGCAACCTCTGCCTCCCAGGTTCAAGCGATTCTCCTACCTCAGCCTCCCGAGTAGCTGGAATTACAGGCATGTGTCACCACGCCTGGCTAATTTTGTATTTTTAGTAGAGATGGGTTTTCTCCATGCTGGTCAGGCTGGTCTAGAACTCCTGACCTCAGGTGATCTGCCCGCTCCACCTCCCAAAGTGCTGGGATTACAGGCATAGGCCACCATGCCCAGCTTTTTTTTTTTTTTTTTTTTTTTTTTTGAGATGGAGTCTTGCTCAGTCGACCTGGCTGGAATGCAGTGGCGTGATCTCAGCTCACTGCAACCTCCACCTCGCGGTTCAAGTGATTCTTATGCCTCAGTCTCCCAAGTAGCTGGGATTACAGGCGCCCACCACCACGCCTGGCTAATTTTTGTATTTTTAGTAGAGATGGAGTTTCACCATATTGACCAGGCTGCTCTCAAACTCCTGACCTCAGGTGATCTGCCTGCCTCAGCCTCCCAAAGTGCTGGGATTACAGGTGTGAGCCACTGTGCCCGGCACTATGTGGGAAGATTCTAAAGTGAATTCCAGAGGACACAACTCCTGGCTGGTCGATGTCTTGTATAGAGGCAGCCTGGAAATCCGGATGAAGACGAGTGGGAAGGGTCTGCAGAGAGCCCAGGTGCATGAGGGCTTGGGCGAAAGCAGCGTCCCAGAAGGGAGGCCAGGCAGAGCATTGCAGCATCTTCCAGCCCTACAGGCAGGCGTGCGTTCCAGGGATTGTGAACCTAAACCGGGACCTGGTCATGAAGGGTTGCTCCCTGTGTCCACTGTGGCTTCGCCCCGGGAGGACGCTGAAAGGAGGACGCTGAAGGAGCCACCCTGGTGCTCAGCAGGCTCTCCCCATGTCACAGAGGATTTGATGATCAAAGCCAGCGTCCCTCAGAATTTTTCTCCACAGTGCTGCTCACGGCCGGTGTGATGGTTTATTTTAGGTGTCAGCCTGACTGGGCTTAGGGATGCTGAGGTAGCTGGTAAAACGTGATGCCTGGGTATGTCTGTAAGGGTGTTTCTGGAAGAGATAAGCATTTTTTCTTTTTTCATCTCCTTATATTCCTTTACCAAGACATTAACATTTGAATTAGTCTAGGTGAAGATCCACCCTCACCACTGCAGGAGGCACCATCCCATCTGTTGAGGGCCTAAATAGAACAAAAAGGTGGAGGAAGGGCGAATTTGCTCTCTCTTCGGGGCTTGGGCATCATCTTCTCCTATCTTGGACATTGGAGCTCCTGATTCTTAGACCTTCAGGCTCTGAACTTACACCAGTGGCCTCCCCTGCCCACTTGCCATGGGCTTCCCTGGTTCTGAAGCTCTCAGACTTGGCCTGAATTATACCACCAGCTTTCCTGACTCTCTAGCTGGCAGGTGGAGGATGGTGGGACATCTCAGCTTCCATAACCATCTGAGCCAATTCCCATAGTAAATCTCCTATCTATCATCTATCTATCTACCTATCTATCTATTATTTATCTATCTGTCTATCATCTATCTATCTGTCATCTATCTGTCATCTATCTCCTGTTTCTCTGGGGAACCCTGACTAATACAGTGGGACTATTTGAGTAACAACTTTCTCCTCAACCTGGCTGGAAGATGCAAGATGATCAGGGCCATGTCTGTTGGACAGTGAGAGCATTTTGGGGAGCATGCAGCCCAGAGTCCAGGTTGAATCCTGGATCTGCCACTTACTAGCTGTGTGACCTTGAAGAAAATAACTGAGCTTCACTGTGCCCCGAATCCTCCATAAAATGAAAATATTAGCAGCATCTGCTTTAGAGAGTGGGTATGTAGATTAGATGAGATCATACTTACAAAGCACTCATCACAGTGCTTGGCCATACTAAATACTTGATAAATGCTAATTGTTATTATTATGATTATTTATCTCTATACATACCCCAAGGCCTAAAACAAAAGCTAAGTCAGAAAAAGGAAAAAATGGCAGACGCCAAGAGAACATGCCAGCTTCTGAAGTGAGAAGCAGAGATTGGGGGATTAGCAGGAAGAAGAAAGAGCCACTGAAACCACCCAGTCATCCCTGCCTTTATTTATCCAAAGACCATCATGGAAGGTCTTCTATGTCCAAGCCCCATCTGGGCTTCCAGCCTAATAGGAGCAACAAACCCTAAACAAACAATGGTGCATGCGTCATGATTTCATTACAATTGTGATGAGTGAGGCAACGTACAATACAGAGGACTTAAGAATATGTAAACAGGAAAATCACCACAGCCCAGAGCTGGAGGTTGGGAACTGGGGAACTGGGGAAAAGAATCCAGGAAACCACCCTGCCCAGCATGCAGAAGGGTTAATGGAGAAGTCTTGCTGGGTCGACCTGTGAGGGATGAGTCCACACAAGCATTTACGCAGGCAGAAGGAGGCCAAGGTCGTTATATCCCTTTTGGACACAGTAAATGTTCAGTTGTCCTTTAACCTGCCATTATATAGTAAGATAGTAAGATGGTGGTCAGGACCTGGGGGTGCCAAGGACTGCTCTCAACCATACCTCCAAGCTGAGAAGGGAAAGGTCACTGAGTATTACTTAAGCCAGACTTAAAGAACAGTCCCAAAGCTTCTGACAGCTAAGACAATGTACTCTTCGCTTTCTATGACAAAGGCCCAACTGAGTAACATCTGAACATTGAGGAAGCCTTATGATTGCACACAGACACTTGGACCACTGACCCAGGGAAATGCCTTAACTGCTTGAATGAGGTACCAGTCATTCATGGTCAATAGATTCTTCTGCTGCATGGAATTTCTGCCAGGCTGGTGGAGGCAGCTGAGAAATAATGGGGAGAGGCCAGGACAAAGCATGGAAAAACTTCAGTTACATTTTGTCGGTTAACAATGGAAGCTTCGGCCGGGTGCGGTGGCTCAAGCCTGTAATCCCAGCACTTTGGGAGGCCGAGACGGGCGGATCACAAGGTCAGGAGATCAAGACCATCCTGGCTAACATGGTGAAACCCCGTCTCTACTAAAAAATACAAAACACCAGCCGGGCGAGGTGGCGGGCGCCTGTAGTCCCAGCTACTCAGGAGGCTGAGGCAGGAGAATGGCGTGAACCCGGGAGACGGAGCTTGCAGTGAGCCAGGATCCGGCCACTACACTCCAGCCTGGGCGACAGAGTGAGACTCCGTCTCAAAAAAAAAAAAAAAAAAAAAAGGAAGCTTCAACAAGATACTCATTGGCTTAGGCCTCGCTTTCTTCATCTGAATAATGGAGATAATAACAACAAAGTAGGCGTGTTCCTGGTTTCAAGTAACGAACACCCACTAACAGGGGCTTAAGCAAATATATGTTCATTTTTCTGACATAAGGAGTCGCAGCCAGTTGGATATGGACATTGGAGAAGCAACTCAGTAATGTCAGAGGTTTTTGGATCTGCTTCTTTGCCATTTTCTCAGTCTTTCCCTCATGGTCACAAAATGGCTGCTGTAGTTCCAGCCATCAAGTCTGTATTTAGTAAGGCAGTAAGAAGAGGGAGTGAAAGATAGGACCTCCTTTCTACCCTTTACACAGCCATCCCAGTGTTGCCTGACACACCTTTGCTTTTAACTCATTGGCCAGATCTCTGTCCTGGGCCATCCCTAGCTGCAGGGGAAGCTGAAAAAGTGAGTTTTAGCTTTTCTAATCTATAGAGCACATGAAGAGTGTCTATCTCAGCATATAAAGCAGAGACTCCACTAGGCAGTGAAGGGAGGCAGGCAAAATGGATCTGTGTTTCATGTCTGCGCCCCCCCCCAACCCCATCCAGGCTCCGTCTCTCCCCAGCAGTTGTCATAAGGGCTCATTATCATTTAGCCATCATGCAGAATATCAGAGCTTCCAAAAGGGAAAGCAAAGTGAATCGTCCTAAAGCAGCCTGTTTTTTCTTTTTTCTTTTTTTCTATTTGGAAGGTTTGGATTTGAAGTAAATAGTCATTAAGCAGTCTAAGCATTTGCTTTATTTATTTATTTGTTTATTTATTTGTTGAGACAGGATCTCACTCTGCCACCCAGGCTGAAATGCAGTGGTGCGACCTAGGCTCACTGCAGACTCAACCTCCTCAGCTCACGTGATTCTCCCACCTTAGCCTCCCGAGGAGCTGGGGCTGCAGGCGCACACCACCACACCCGGCTAATTTTTGTACTTTTTTGTAGAGACAGGGTTTTAACACGTTGCCCAGGTTGGTCTCGAACTCCTGGGCTCAAGTGATCCTCCTGCCTCAGCCTCCCAAAGTGCTTACAGGCATGAGCCACCACACATTTTGCTTTTTAAAGCATTTACTTTAAAAATCTCACCTCTTTCAATCCTCGTTCTGTTCATTGTTTGCTCCAAGTCCGAGGGGTCTGTCAGTTCTTCCTGCAAATAAAATCAGTGAACACCCTATAGGTACACTTCAAGGTGTACAGGGAAGCAGAGAATGCCGCCTGGGTGGGGGCAAGTATTACTTCAGCGGCAGGGAAAGGCTCTGTCAATATTTGCAAGGAAGAGACGTCTCCACAAGTAAGAAAGGCCACATTATGGAAATGGCATGTTTTATGCAGGGAGACACTTGAGAATCAGGGAGAGTCAATAAAGGGGCTAAGAAGGGTTAAGAACTTGGGTTTGAGAGTAAGACGAGTCTACTGGTTAAGAAGGAGAACAAGGCTTCCATAACCCAGCCCCACCTGCCGCCTTGCCGCCCCTTTTTAGGAAATAAGGGACGCTTCCCAGGGACTGTTTTGTGAAATGATCTAGAGGTATTTATGCCAAAAGGACTGACGGAAATACCACCACTGCCAACCACCGCAGCATCCTGGTTCCTTCTTTGTTTTCCTTCATCACAAGGAATTAGAGGAATGTGGCTACATCCACAGCTTCTAACACCAGCTATCCTGGGTTCACATCCTGGATGAATCACTTACTGTGTAACCTCTGGTGTATTGTCTAACCTCTCTGTGCCTCAGCGTCCTCAGCTGGAAAATGGGGGTAGCAATAGCAGCACCTCCCTTGTGTGGTTGTCAGAAGGACAAAATAAGTTAACTTAGGGAAGTAAGGAAAGTTAATTAGTAAATAAGTTAACTTTGGGTGAGTAAGGTACCGAGATCGGGGGCTGGCATCTAGAATGTGCTGTGTTTGTGTTGGTGATTCTTACGTGTGAACCAGCAGCAGATGGAAGGTCTGGCCATTGAGGGTTGCTGCTTTTTTCCTGACGATGACCATGATTGTCTTGTGTGGTCTAAGACAACATTTCCCAACATTTTTGGCATTAGGGACCAGTTTCATGGAGGAAGATTTGTCCACGGTCCGGGGGTGAGGGGGGCAAGGATGGTTTTGGGATGAAACTGTTCCACCTCAGATCATAAGACATTAGTTGGATTCTCATAAGCAGTACACAACTTAGATCCCTCGCATGCCCAGCTCACCCTAAGGTTCATGGTCCCATGAGAATCCAATGCCACCACTGATCTGACGGGAGGCGGGGCTCAGACGATGATGCCAGGGGTAGGGGCGGCTGTAAAAACAGATGAAGCTTCACTCACTTGCTTGCAGTGACTCGCCCCACTTCCTGCTGTGGGGCCCAGTTCCTAACAGGCCACAGACCGCATGGGTACCAGTCCACAGCCCGGAGGTTGGGGACCCCTTGTCTCAGAGACATCTTGAGAACCTCTTTCTTTCCTCTTTGTTAACGCAAGAAGTGGTTTTGAAAGCAATTCATGCATTTTCAGGAAAGAAGGCAAAAGAGACTGGGGAAGGGGGTGGGGAAGGCTTACCAGGTGCTGTATATACGACAAAGCAGAAAGGAACGACAACTCTGGAGTCAGACGCATTTTGGGTTGAACTCAGTCGCTGCCCATTAGTAGAGTGACCCTGGAGAAGTCATCCATCCTCAGGTGTGAGGGAGAAACTACGAACGCTCCTGGACCCTAGAGCTGCTCAGAGGATCCAATAGGACAAATATGTCAAAAGGCCAGTGCCATGCCTGGCACAGAGGAGGCATTCAATCAGTTAATCCAGCCATGCTGAAGCCACGATGATGCAATAGAAAATCAGCTTGCAGCTGAGGGAGCGGGATTTGCCTCCTGATCATCTGCCCCGGAATCCACCACCTTCCTGAATGGCAGTCCCAGGCGCACCAGAGTGGAAGCAGATGCTGGCTGAAGAGGGAATCCTGCCCTCCCACCGTCCAGCCACTTCCAGCCGTCTCCCAGCCCCTGGGTGCTGCACAGGAAGTACCAGGACTTCCCTGGCCTGGAAGGACCTCTGACAAGCCTGGAAGCCCAGCAGGGCCAGGCTGGGCTTTGAGAGGAGGTGGGTGTCAGGAGTGCATGTCAGGTGAGGAAGGGAGCTGTAAGCAGAAGAGACCGGCCAACCTTGCCCATGAGCTTTAGGTCTCCATGTATGTGTCCGTGCAGACGGGCCCCCAGAGGACAGCAGCATCCCGGCCTCTGTCAGGAGAGGAGAGAGTTACCCGATTTAGGGAGCTCAGGAGAAAGAGTGAGCGTGCTCAGCTCATCCTTCCCCTGTGGGAGCCAGCCCCCACCACGGGTGCAGAGGGGCAGGCCCTGGGGTTGAGGGTGGATGGAGGTCTGCAGAGGCCCCCCACCAGCCCCTGTGATGGGTGGGCAAGTTCATTTGTGCGCTGCAGTCTTGGCAGCCTTGCACATTGTCCCTAGCTTCCCGTTCCCCAGTCTACCGCTTGTAAAAATGAGCTGCCACTTTGCTGTCCATCCCTGGGACCCTGGCAGGCTCCATGAGCAGGCAAGAGAGGGGTGCGTGCGGTTCACTAGCCCCCACCTCCAACAGTGTTGGGAAACTTTGTGTTCCATCTGCTCCCGAAGCAGGCAGGCCTCAGTGTACACTTTCTCAGCTGCAAATGCTACCACTTTCAACTCAGAAGATTTCTAAAAATAGATCTGAGCCCCACAGAGGAAGATCCAAAAATTATTAAAATATAGAACATTTAGACTGTGGGGCAGAGACTGCATCTGTTCTGTTCACTTACCCCAGGGCCTAACGTACATAGTAGGTACCCAATAAGCATATGCCTAGCAAATGACTGAAAATTAATTTAAGCAGCTGGTATGTGAAAAGAGCACGCAAAGATGTTCATTGCAGCATTGTTTATAATGGTAGAAAACTATTTTGTATAGTCTAGTTAAGAAATCTGTGGTATATGAATGCAATGAAATGACATGCTATTATTAGAATTAACAAGAGGACTATAAAACCAGGAGAACAGGTTTATGGGATGTTGTTAATAATACTGTGATTAAAAAAATGTAAACATGTATATTTACATAGATGAAGACTGAAAGGCCCATTTAGAGATAAAGTCATTGCCGTGTAAAATTAGCAGCAATTAAGAAACACGTTTGGTAATGTTTCATAGTGGATTCTAGAATAGGTTTTAAACTCTTTTAAAGAAACTCCTGCAGTATTTTTCTAAACAGATGAGCTGGTGGTTTGCTATTTTCCAGAGTCTATTGAGTGAGTTGTGAAAGGCCCCATTGGATAGGGGGCTTCTGGAAATTTCCATCTCCCCACCTCCTGGTGGATAGCAACTCAGACTTGGCAAAATTATTCTTGGCAAAGGCAAGCTCATCTCAGAAAGAGTTCTCAGTGCAAAGAGCCTTTAGCAACGGAGGTGCTAGAATCTGTATTGGTGAAGGTTTGTAAACAGCAGGGATTTGACAGAGGCCTTTTGAGGCCTTTATTTCCCGCTCTGTTCCTTCTCCTTCTCCTTCTTCTTCTTCCCCAAGTTTTGTAATTAACCCAGGGATGATTTTTGTACTCCCCCAGGTCTGTGGGGGTGAGATGAGATGGAACGAGGCCTCACATTGTCCCTGCTGTCCCCTCTACCCTGTCCCTGCAGACCTATGTCCCTTCTGGCCACCCCTGCTGCCCTAACACTCCCCTCCCACCCCAGCACCCACCTGCGGTCTGACAGAGGACACCACACCTTTGCCCATTCTCACACCCCCTCCCGCTGGACAGCCCCTGTCCTTAATGAGGCAGCTTGATGTTTTGTGGGACCTGCTGGAGTCCTGCCCGGGGATGGGGGTGGGGGGTGGTGGGCTGGCCTACTCCTGGAACTGTGGCGTCAAACTGTTCAGGCTTTCATTTGCAACAGCCACACACTGGGACACCAAAATAGGTCCTGGCGGAGGTCCGGGTGGGGCTGGCCTGGACTTCCCACCCAAGTAGGGCGCCAGGGAGACAGAGTGCCCCAGCGCCACCAAGGTGGGCAGAAGCCATCTGGGGCCACTGCGAGAAATTCCACTGCGGCTCCTGTTGGGCCTTCCTTCCACCCAAAGTTCTGGACCTTCTGCCTGTGAGAGTTATAGTGGGAATTCTGGGCTTTGGCTTTGGGGCCTGCCGGATGAGAAGGGTCTTAGTGTTCAACTGGTCCCACCTGGCACTGCAGGAAAAGCAGAGGCTGTCACCTCCCAGCTCTGCCATTTACTAGCGCAAGTTGTTGAAGGTCATCGATTCAACGCCATTTAGGTGTGTGCCAAGCATTACATACACCTTATCCTTTGTCATCTCCAAGGCTCTGGCATGGGGGTACTCTTCAGAGATGACAAAACTGAGGCCCAGAAAGGGTGAGTCACTGGCCCAGAGTCACCCAGCTTATCGCAGGCGAAGCTGGGATTTAAACGCAGATCTAATTTGCCTCCCAAGCAGATGACTTAATCTTTCTCCGGAACTACCTTCTCATGTCTTCCCGAGGTCAGTTTCCCTTGCAAAGCAGCAGAGCAGCTTGACCGTGGTGCACATGTCCCCTCCAGAAATCCCACCCGCAAAAACTCTGCAAATGGAAAGTTTTATCACGGGAAAACTTGCCCTGAGCTGCCACGAGGCTCGTTGTGGTCTTGATTTATCTCACTGATTGTGGACGCTCACTTATTTCCCGAACAAATATGAATGAGTTAGATTGTGGATCTGCCCTAGACCCTGCTGGGAATCTGACAGGGTACATAGAATTCATATTGTGTTTCTCTAGGAAGTCCTGAATTCTCAAACACATCTGGTCCCAGGGGATTCAGACAAGGGCTGTGGATCTGCATAAAAATTGTCCACTAGAAAACGTGGCACATATACACCATGGAATACTATGCAGCCATAAAAAAGGACGAGTTCATGTGCTTTGTAGGGATATGGATATAGCTGGAAACCGTCATTCTCAGCAAACTATCGCAAGAACAGAAAACCAAACACCGCATGTTCTCACTCATAGGTGGGAATTGAACAATGAGAACACTTGGGCACAGGAAGGGGAACATCACACACTGGGGCCTGTTGTGGGGTGTGGGGAGTGGGGAGGGATAACATTAGGAGATATACCTAATGTAAATGATGAGTTAATGGGTGCAGCACACCAACATGGCACATGTATACATATGTAACAAACCTGCACGTTGTGCACGTGTACCCTAGAACTTAAAGTATAATAAAAAAGAAAAAAAAATTGTCCACTAATGCTCACGGCAGGTGGGGGCTGCCCATACATTCCTCATAGGAAATCTTTCTGTAAAGCAGTAACTATCACCAGTGGTTAGCATGCGTGTGCTCTTTGACTCAGCAATTCCTCTTCTAGGAATTTTTCCTAAGGATTTGAGGATAAGAATATTCATTATAGCAGAAATCTGGTACCGCCCTAAAATCTCAAAGCAGGGAAATAGTTAAGTAAAGGGTAATATACATTCCTTAGATGGAACATTATGTAACCATTAGAAAGGATGCTTAAGGCTGACGTGGTGGCTCACGCCTATAATCCCAGTGCTTTGGGAGGCCAAGGTGGGAAGATTGCTTGAGCCTAGAAGTGCAAGGATTCAGTGAGCTGTGAGTGCACCACTGCACTCCTGCCTGGATGGGAGAACAAGACCCTGTCTCAGAAAAAATAAAAATAAAAAAGGTGCTTAATGTGTAAGTTTAGTAATCTGGAAAAAATATTCATTATAGCTAGGAAGTGCTGGGGGGCAGGGGGAAGCCAAAGTTACCAAATAGCATGTACTATGTGACCCAATTTTTGTTAAAAGGGAAAAAAATAGAACAACAAAGAACACTGTGACACTGTGAATCCACTTCCACTCCTGGAAGGCAGGTCTCGGTTTTGCAGGTCTCTCTTCCACAAAAGGCAGGACTGGGCTGAGAGCACCAGCTGGCTGTGCTGCTATTGATCTGCCCTATAAAGGACACCTTCAGTCCTTACGTGACTCAGAGCCGTCCTGTCGCCATCGCTGCCTCTCCTCGAGGGCAGGGGCGGGGAGGAGGCCTAGATTGCCACAGCAGTGCTACAGTGGATTTTAGTTACGGCACCTTCCATAGCCTGATTTGGGGTCATTTAGGGATTTTCATCCACTTGTTTAACAAACATTTGTCTTATTTACCAGGCACTGTGTTAAATGCCGAGGATGCCGAGATGAGTAAGACAGGAGGTGGCTAGTTATAAATTCCTCGGCTGTGTCTTACTCATCTCTGCTTGCTTTATTTAGGGTAGTACCAGGCACCTCCTAGGTAGGGGTTCCCTGAACAAATGATGAATGAAGAGGGTCCCTGTCCTTCAAAAACTCATGGGCTAGGAAAGGGAAAATGATGAGCAAGTTTGTTAAAGTGTTGGTAGTGGCATGTCCCGGAGGGACACACAGGAAGCATAATCCATTCCAGAGGGCAGGGTGGGGGCAAGAGTGGGGTGAATTCAGCCTTCATTGCTTTCACAAGCACTCTCTTCTGGACAGACGCTCCCATTAAGCCTAACAAGCAGGCTATTTAGAGCCTCAGAGCTGAGAGAATATGTGCAGTGCCATTGAGGAGCCAGGACACAGGGCTCTTGTGTTAGGTTCCTAATGATAGTGATAAAGAAGACGATTTAGGCATCTGACTATTGCATCCAGTATGTTCTCTTTCCCTTTGCTATCTCTCAAGTCGAGGTGGGGAATGGGGAGAGGAGGACCCCTGGGGGATTCCCAGGTGCAGCCATTTTGTGTATGGCCATTCTGCTTCCTGGTTCATGACCCAACAGGAAGGACACAGCTGGGAGGGTCTTGATCAAGGGCAGGACCAGAGATGAGGCAGATCTGGGCACTGATAGATGACGATAAATTAAAAAGGTATTTAGGTCGGGCACAGTGGTTCTCGCCTGTCATTCCAGCACTGTGGGAGGCCAAGGAGGGAAGATTGCTTGAGCTAAGGAGTTCAAGACCAGCATGGGCAACATAGTGAGACCCCATCTCTAAAAAGAAAAAAATACAATAATTAGCTGGGTGTGGTAGTAAACACCTGTAGTCCTGGCTACTTGGGAAGCTGAGGTGTGAGGATTGCTTGAAACCAGGAGGTTGAGGTTGCAGTGAGTGGAGATTGTGCCACTGCACTCCAGCCTTAGCGACAGAGAGAGAGACCCTGTCAAAACAAAACAAAAACAAAACAAAGATTGACTCATTAAAATTAATCATTCAACAAATAGTTACAAAGTACCTACCCTGTGCTAGAAGCTCAGTCCTGGTTCCTCAACAACGAACAGAAGCACCCACTCTCCTGTGGTGGCCTCTCCAGCGTGAGCCCTGGGCCTCCTCAAGTGAGGATGCAATGGAAAGTGTCGTTTTAGGCCAGGAGCCCTGAGGACTCCAGGCACTGGGGAATTTGTCTAAGGGAAAATGAGTAGGGGACCCGGAAAGGGGGAGGCCAGGGGCAGCCTGCAGCCCCCCGTGTCATCTTCCGCACCCTGAAAAGTTCCCTCTTGACCCTTTGGAAGTAGCCAGAGAGTGCTGTCTATCCACCATCCAGAAAATCCAGCCACCCACAGTTTCTGCAACCACCACACAGTTACTTCCAATCTCTCAAATGGGGTTTGTGGGCTCCCCTCCTTTCATAATTGTAGCTAATGTCATTGAGCACTTTCTATATGCCCAGCACTATTCTAAGTGAGCCACAGGCAGTAACTCATGTTCAACTCTCACAACATCCCCATGAGGTCAGTCCTGTGTCATTCTTATCATACCCATTTTTCAGATGAGAACACTGAGGTACAGAAAGCAGAAATAACTTGTTCAAGGTCTTACAGCTGATAATCTGTGGAGTTAGGACCTGAAGCCAGACAGATTGAACTCAGCACTTGTTCTCCTCCCCTCTAGACTCTGAGGCCTTTGAGCAGGCTATAATATAAGATACACAGGGTCCTGTTCCTATGGATTACAGTCCAGTGGGGACAACAGAGAGTAAGCCATAGTGATACCAATCTGGTGAGTCTCGTATGGAAGGACCAACTGGTCCCGGCTTGCAGAGATTTTCTGGCTTTAGCACAGAAAGCCTCAAATTCTGGGAACCTCAGTCCTTGACAAACTAGATGGTTGTGTTAACCTAGTTGTGTGAAAAGGGAATCATAAAGGATTATTATTTCTTTGCCTTATTTTGAAATTTACTAATTTGACAGGTATCACATGGGATTTCACTGCTGTTTTTCCATTGCCTTTCTTTTGATCACCAGGGAGGCTGAACAATGTTCTTGATGCTTTTTAACCAGGTTTATTTGCTAGTTTGTGAATCAGCTGCTCCTAGAATTCATCTGCTGAGGCAGAGAGTCTCAGCCTTGAGTGGGCATCAGAATCAGAGGAGGTCTTCTTAAAAAGCAGATCTCTGGGTCATATCCTCAGAGTTTCTGATTCAGTAGGTCTGGGGTGGGGTCTGGGGCGGGGTCTGGGGCTGGGCATTTCTTTCTTTCTTTCTTTTTGAGACACAGTCTCTGTTACCCAGGCTGGAGTACAGTGGTGTGATCTCGGCTCACTGCAATTTCCACCTCCTGGGTTCAAGTGATTCTCGCACCTCAGCCTCCCAAGCAGCTGGGATTACAGGCACATGCCACCATTCCCAGCTAATTTTTGTATTTTTAGTAGAGACAGGGTTTCACCATGTTGACCAGGCTGGTCTTGAACTCCTGAAATCAGGTGGTCCGCCCGCCTCGGCTTCCCAAAGTGCTGGGATTACAGGCATGAGCCCACGCGCCTGGCCTGGGGCTGGGCATTTCTAACAAGCTCCCAGGTGACACTGAGGCTGCCAACTGGTCAGGAACCATACCTGGAGAGGCACTGTATTTGGGTGTTTGGTGGAAGCTCTTCCACCAAAGTGGTTCTCACATTTGCTGAATGTGCACCTTAGAATCACCTGGGGAGTGTTACAAAATTCAGATGCCGAGGCCCTACCCTGGACCAGATGAAGCCAATCATGGGGAGTGGAACTTGGGCTTTGCTAGTTTATTAAATAAAGTTTCCCAAGTGATTTCCTCATCTCTGTAGTGTTGAAGTAAATTAAAATGAAGACCAGTGTGAAGAATCCCTGAGCAGACAAAGCCCATTATGCTTCATAAGTGACCTTAATCTTCTTGATTTACAAACATAAGCAAAACTGTATGCCTCTTTTTTTTTTTTTTTTTTTTTTTCTAGCTTGACTTCACTAGCTAGAACTTCTAGCACTATGCTGAATAAGGGTGAACCTCCCGGCCAGGTGCAGTGGCTCACGCCTGTAATCCCAGCACTCTGGGAGGCTGAGGTGGGTGGATCACGAGGTCAGGAGATCCAGACCATTCTGGCTAAGACGGTGAAACCCCATCTCTACTAAAAATACAAAAAAAAGAAAAAAAAAGAAAAACTTAGCCGGGTGTGGTGGAGGGCGCCTATAGTCCCAGCCACTCGGGAGGCTGAGGTTGCAGTGAGCCAAGATCACACCACTGCACTCCAGCCTGGGCGACAGAGCGAGACTCCATCTCAAAAAAAAAAAAAAGAGTGGACTTCCTGGCCTTGTCACTAATTTTGTGGGGGAAAGCATTTAGTCTTTCAAGCATTAAGTGTCTTAGCTATAGTTTTGTGGGTAAATGCTCTTTATTAAGTTAAGCAATGCTTCTATTCCCATTTTTCTGAAAGTTTTTTTTTTAACATGAATGGGTGCTGAATTTTGTCAAATGCTTTTTCTGCATTAATGTGTATGATCATATGATTTCTCTTCTTTCACCTGTTAATATGGTGGATTGTATTGATTGATTTTCAAATATTCAACTACCCTTTCATCTGTGGAATAAATTCCAATTGGTCATGGTGTACAATCCTTGAGATATATTGCTGAATTCTATTTGCTAATATTTTGTTAAGGATTTTCATGTATGTTTTCATGAGGGATATTGCTCTGTAGGGCTTTTGTTTTTTGTACTACCTTGGTTTTTTTGTTTGTTTTTGAGACAGAGTCTCTCTCTGTTGCTCAGGCTGGAGTTCAGTGGTGCGATCTTGGCTCACTGTAACCTCTCCCTCCCAGGTTCAAGTGATGCTTCTGCCTCAGCCTCCTGAGTAGCTGGGATTACAGGCGTGTGCTGCCAAGCCTGGCTAATTTTTGTACTTTTAGTAGAGACGGGGTTTCAGCATCTTGGCCAGGCTGGTTTCGAACTCCTGACTTCAAGTGATCCGCCCACCTCGGCCTCCCAAAGTGCTGGAATTACAGGTGTGAGCCACCGTGCCTGGCCACCAGCCTCAACCTCTTAAGCTCAAGCAATCCTCTGTCCTCAGCTTCCTGAGTAGCTGGGACTACAGGCACATGCCACCATGCCTGGCTAATTTTTGTAATTTTTATAGACAGAGGGTCTCACTTTGTTGCCCAGGCTGGTCTTGAACCCCTGGGCTCAAGGCATCCTCCCACTTTCACCTCCAAAAATGCTAGGATTTCAGGTGTGAGCCACCGTACTCAGTCCTACCTCTGGTTTTAATATCAGGAAATACTATCTTCATAAAATGAATTGGAAAGTGTTCCCTCCTCTTCTATTTTCTGAAAGAAAATGTGCAGAGATGGTGTGAATTCGTCTTTAAACATTTGGTAGAATTCTTCAGTGAAACCATCTGGATCTGGAGACTTCTTTTTTGGGAGTTTTAAAATTGCAAATTCAATTTCCTTAACAGTTGTAGGCATATTCAAATTATCTAGTTCACATTGGGTGAGCTGTAGTCATTTGTATTTTTCAAGGAATCGGTCCTTTTTAACCAAGTTGTCAAAAGAATGTGTGTTCTCAGTAGCTTTAAAAAAATTCTCTTCCCTCCATTAGTTTCTCTCACATTGAAATGAGATGCTGATTCCCCCACAGGCCTTCCCTCCCTCCAGATCAACGACAAAACGCATTATCCTGTGCCCTAACCCAGGACAGCATTCTTTTTTTTTTTTTTTTTTTTTTTTTTTTTTTTTTTTTTTTTGAGACGGAGTCTCGCTCTGTCACCCAGGCTGGAGTGCAGTGGTCGGATCTCAGCTCACCGCAAGCTCCGCCTCCCGGGTTTACGCCATTCTCCTGCCTCAGCCTCCCAAGTAGTTGGGACTACAGGCGCCCGCCACCTCGCCCGGCCAGTTTTTTGTGTTTTTTAGTAGAGACGGGATTTCACCGTGTTAGCCAGGATGGTCTACGATATGCTGACCTTGTGATCCGCCCGTCTCGGCCTCCCAAAGTGCTGGGATTACAGGCTTAAGCCACCGCGCCTGGCCTACCCAGGACAGCATTCTTGACAGGTAGAGTCCAGGATGGGGCAGTCCCAATGTAAACATACAGTTTCGAGGAACCATCTGGCCTTGGACCTTTCTGAAGAGTCCTGGAACCAGAGGGGGCTGGCGGTCCTCGAGTCACCTAAGCCTCCCTGGAGAGACCTCCGAGGCAGAAGGTAGGAGCTCCATCCTTAAGAGCAGGTTTGAGAAGCCAAAAACGCTGGGGGCCCTGGGTACCACTAGGTGGCGCTCAGAACATGCAGTTGTTCTTGGAGGCCAACAATGGACTCAAGAACCTCTGTTTAGCTAGATTTGGTCTGTGGGGCATTTGTTCTTTAAGTGAGATGCACTTTAGAGTCCGGAAGCTGCAAGGACCCCACGAGCTCTGAGTCGGTGGACTTAGTAATACTTTCTCTGACTTCCGTACTCACAAAGGAGGGAAGGCTTGAGAGGTGGTGCTGGCTGGAGGCTCCTGTGAGATGTCAGAGGCACTTACCAGCGGCTGCTGAGACAAGCATGCCCACACGGAGCCTCTGTGTGGTTAAGAAGTGTCAACACCCCAGCTAGGCCTGGAAAGAATCCTCAAGAATCTACCCTGGGCTCCACGTCCCTTCCAGGCTGCCTCAATGCCCACACCCCTTCCAGATCCTGCCCCCCACAGAGATACCTTGATCTACCCCACTACGTTAAGTATATTTTAGGGAAAGAGTCCTCTAGAGTCAGTTGGGAGGCTCAAGGTTTTGTCCTGCCTCTGCTGCTAGCAGTGGGCCTTGTCCTATCTCTGGTTTTAATATCAGGGAAACACTTGTACACATCTTTGCTAGATTGTGGACTGAGTCCAAATCCCGACTCGACCACCCACAGCTGTGGTGCCCTCTTAGGAATGTTACTTAACCTTCGTGGGCCTCAGGTTCACATCTGTCATCTAGAGATAATAAAGACACTCATCTCATAGTGTAGTGAGGTTTTATTTTTTATTTTTTTAGAGATGGGATCTTGCTCTGTTGCCCGGGCTGGAGTGCAGTGGTACCATCATAGCTCACTGTAACCTTCGACTTTTGGGCTCAGGTGATCCTCCCACCTTGGCCTCCCAAAGCGGAGAGATTATGGGCAGGGAGCCACCATGCCAGCCGCAGCATCAAATAAGTGCGTGATGGACGTTGGCAGTTATTATTTTATCACATTTATTTATTTATTTAGAGATGGAATCTCATTCTGTCACCCAGGCTGGAGTGCAGTGGCACGATCTTGGCTCACTGCAACCTCCGCCTCCCAGGTTCAAGTGATTCTTCTGCCTCAGCCTCCCGAGTATCTGAGACTACAGTGCACGACACCATATCTGGCTAATTTTTGTATTTTTAGTAGAGACAGGGTTTCACCATATTGGCCAGGCTGGTCTCAAACTCCTGACCTCGTGATCCTCCTGCCTCAGCCTCCCAAAGTGCTGGGATTACAGGCATGAGCCACCGCGCCCGGCATTATTATTATTATTATTATTATTATTATTATTATTATTATTATTACTGTTTTTGAGAAATGGTCTCACCCTGTTACCCAGGCTAGAGTGCAGTGGCGTGATCACAGCACCCTGCAGCATCTGCCTCTGGGGCTCAAGTGATTCTGTCACCTCGACTTCCTAAGCAGCTGGGACTATAGGTGTGCACCGCCACACCTGGCTAATGTTTATTTGGGGGGTATATTTAGTAGAGGTAGGACTTTGCCATATTGCCCAGGCTGGGTCTTAAACTCCTAAGCTCAAGTGATCCCCCCACTTCGGCCTCCCAAAGTGCTGGGATTACAGATGTGAGCCACCGTGCCCTGCCACTCCTATTGTCACTAATTTTTGTACCTCTCCCATCCCAGCCCTAGCATAGGTGTACTTGTTTTCTATTGCTGCTCTAACACATTACTACTAATAGAACGGCTAAAAACAGCCCAAATGTATTCTGTTACAGTTCTAGAGGTCAGAAGTCTATAATCAAGGTGTTGGCAGAGCTGTGTTCTCTCCAGAGACCTCAAGGGAAAATCTATTCCCTTGCCTTACCCAGCTTCCAGAGGCCATCCATGTTGCTGGCCCTGTGACCCCTTCTTACATCTCTCCAACCTCTTGCTTCCATCGCCCCATCTTCTGCTACTAATTTGATCCTCTTGCTTCCTTTTAAGGATTTGTACCTTGGACCCATACAGATAATACAGGATAGTTTTCTCATCTCAAGATCCTTAATAAGCTGTCTGCAAATTTTCTTTTACCATGTGCAGTAACATATTCACAGGTTTCAAAGATTAGGATATGGATGTCTTTGGGGGCCATTATTCAGTGTAGCACTCTGGGAAAACAGATCGAGTTCAAAAGAAATAAGGGTTGGGAAAGGGCTTCATGTGATTTTATCTTTATATCCCCAGTGCTATGATTTGAATGTTTGTGTCTCCTCAAAATTCATATGCTGAAAACGTAACCCCCAAGGTGATGGTATGAGGAGGTGGGGCCTCTGGGAGGTGATTGAGTTTAGATGAGATCATGAGGATAGGGCTGTTATGATGGGATTGGTGCCCTTAGAAAAGCAGCCACAGAGAGAGATTTGCCCCTTCCACTACACGAGGACACAGTGAGAAGGCACCGTCTAGGAGCCAGGAAGTAGGCTCTCACCGCACACTGAATCTGTTGGCATCTTGATCTAGGACATCTAGCCTGCAGAACTGGGAGAAATAGGTTTCTGTTGTGTATAAGCCACCTTGTCTGTGGTATTTTGTTATAGCGGCCTGAATGGATTAAAACACCCAGAGTCTAGCACATTGCCTGTTTGGCCTGGAAGGTAATTACTTACTGAATGAGTGAGTATGGTAAACATTACAGGTGCTCACCAATACCCAGCTCTCTTCTCCTTCTTTGGGCGGGGGCACATGACTAATGACTAGCTTTGGCCAATGAAAGTGAGCACAAGTGAAGTGTGTTACTTCCGGGCTGAGTCAATGGAAGCCTCCATGTGACACTTCAGCCTCTGTCCTTCCCTGCTATGATAAATATAGAGGCCTTCTCTTGAGAGGGACTGAAGCAGCCTGGATTGCATATCATTGCATGGAGAACAGGCACCCTGGATTGTTACCTGCACTTACCTGCTTATAGAACCAAGAAACAAACTTAGGAAATCTGGGGAATGCTTGTCACTGTAGTATAGCCTGTCTGAATCTATCCAATGCAATGAGTTCATGGAACTGCTCAATCTTTAAGGTCCAAATCAAAACTATGTTATAGGTAGAAGAATCAGCCACACAACATACCTAACTAGTGGTCTTCGGCATGCCCAGGTGGGTGGGCGGTTCCCTCTGCTTCCATGTTTTGCCCAGGATCTAATATTATATAACTTCTCTGCTTTGGTTTCCTCAGCTGTAAAATCAGGAGAATAATAGCACCTACTTGAGACAACTGCTGAGAGATTATATGATTTAATGCACATAAAACATTTTAAACAGTGCCTGGCATGTGTGTGTGTGTGTGTGTGTGTTTTGTTATTGTTGTTTGTTTGTTTTTTTAGATGGAGTTTTGCCCGTGTTGCCCAGACTGAAATGCAATGGCTCACTGCAACCTCTGCCTCCCAGGTTCAAGCGATTCTCCTGCCTCAGCATTCCGAGTAGCTGGGATTACAGGCAGCTGTCACCAAGCCTGGCTAATTTTATATTTTTAGTAGTGACAGGGTTTCACCATGTTGGCTAGGCTGGTCTCAAACTCCCGACCTCAGGTGATCTGCCTTCCTTGGCCTCCCAAAGTACTGGGATTACAGGCATGAGCCACCATGCCCGGCCATCGTAAGTCTTAATATACGTTTGTTATCATCATCACTGCCATCATAACCACCATCATCACCACGGCCATCACCACCATCATCATCAACATCACCATCACCATCCTCATCACCACCACCATCATCATCACCACCATCATCACCACCGCCATCATCGCCACCACCATCATCATCACCATCACCACTCCCATCACCACCACCCCCATCACCACCACCATCACCACCACCATCAACATCACCATCACCACCACCATCATCACCACCACCATCACCCACCTATCACCACCACCATCATCAACACCACCATCACCAGCCCCATCACCACCCCCCATCAACCCCATCACCCCCATCACCACCACCATCAACACCACCATCACCACCCCTATCACCACCCCCATCACCACCCTCATAATCACCACCACCATCTCTACCATCACCATTACCAACCCCATCACCACGACCATCTTCACTGCCCCATCACCACCCCATCACCACCATCATCATCATCACTGTCACCACCACCACAATTACCACACCCCCAACACCACCACCATCATCACCACCACCATCACCTTCACCACCATTACCACACCTCCATCACCACCACCATCACCACCACCACCACTATCATCATCATCACCATCATCACCACCATCACCACACTCATCACCACACCCATCACCAAACCCATCACCACCACCATCACCATCACCATTATCACCACCACCATCACCACCATCACCACCACCACCGCTAACATCATCATCACCATCATCATCACTATCATCATCATCACCATCATCACCACTGTCATTATCACCATCATCACCACCACCATCACCACCATCACCATCATCATCATCACCACCATCATCACTATCATCACCATCATCACCACCGTCATTATCACCATCATCATCACCATTGTTATCAGGAGGATGAGCAGGAGAAGGAAGAAATGTTACTCGCAATTCCAGTGTGCAAAGGAGAGAATAAATTTGATCAAATTCAGTAAAGATAAATAGTAGTAATAGCAATCTCACCTTGTCAACTTTAACAAATGAAGCCAGTAGAAATTAATTTTCAGGCTAGGCTTGGGGGTTCATGCCTGTAATCCCAGCACTTTGGGAGGCCAAGGTGGAAGGATTGCTTCATCCCAGAAGTTTGAGGCCAACCTGGGCAACATAACAAGACCCTGTCTCTACAAAAAAAAAAAAAAAAAAGGTATGGTGGCCTGTGCCTGTAGTCTCAGCTACTTGGGAGGCTGAGGTGGGAGGATATCCTCCTAGGAGGTCAAGGCTGCAGTGAGCCGTGATCGTGCCACTGCACTCCAAAGCAAGATCCTGTGTCAAAAAAAAAGAAAGAAAGAAAGAAAAGAAAAGAAATTAATTTAAAAAGTCTTACACATTGTCATGTTTGTTTCTTCCTCTGAGACCATCAAGGTTTCTCTTCCTCCTCCTCCTCCTCCTCCTCCAAACCCTTGATAGACTTACGATTAATTAGAAATCTTTCTTGGAAAAGTAAGAGAAGCTGGGAAGTGAGGAAGATAGCCTATAATGAGACTTTAGAAATGAATTTCTACATAATCAATATGGTTCAATGATTTCCCAGAGAGACTGGCTTCTCTGCCATGCTATCAGTCCTAGTTTCAGCCAGTGAAAGCAAGGAGTGTGTTAGAAGCCCAGGTGGCAACTTTAGGACTCTCAGCTGCTTTGATGTAGTTGCTCACTGAAGTTGAACTGTCCGTTTAAGAAACCATTCATTCATTCGCCACATATTTGTGGAGCACTGCTGAGGACCAGGCACTGTCCTGGGCAGCTCTGGGGTGGGACTGATGGGTGTTAGGACACTCCCCACCCCCTTCTGGTGATTGGTTCAGGAATAGACATGTGACCCATGCAGCTGAGGAACTGTTTGCTGGAGGTCCTGAGAAAGTTCCTCTCTTTTCCGCAGGGCGAGAAAGAAAATGAAAATTATTTAAGCAGTAGATACCTAAAAATGCCATGTGCGAAAAAATTTCATCACAGCATGGCCTGCAACAGTGAATCACTGGAAGAAATCATAGAGTTTTGTTAAGCAAGCTGTGGCATCTCAATAAAAAGCAATGCCATGCTGTTATTTAAAATAACACAATGACTATAAAACATGAAGAAATGTTTACATAAAGATACTAAGAGAAAAAAATTATACACAAAGCTATATAGATATGTTCTGAGGAATTAAAATGAGAAGGTCATAATTAACAAATGGAAGTAATGTCTTTGTAAGACTGCTGGGATTATGAATATTCAAAAACATCCTTTGAATTATTTTACAGTAGTCTCTATATTTTATTTCTTCTAAAGACCCCTCACAGTAATTTCTAAACAGGTGAGTCAGTTGCTTGCCATTTCCCAGGCCCTTCTCAGTGAGCGCAGTACTCCTGTTTTCCTGGAAGTCTCTACAGTCATGAGGGTTCCAGCCTTCTGACGAAGCCAATGCTGAGTGTGGCAGAGAGGAGGGATGGAAAGGGACAAGCTCCCTCAGGATCTCAGCAAGCTGCTTGACCATGCAGCTGGACTCTTCCTGGGTAGCTGGCAAACTTTCAAATTATTTCATCTGGCTGGGATTGGACTTGTGATCGAGGCAGAAAACATCATAACCTAAACGCTCCCCATAGCTGTCTTCACATCTTTCATCACATGTTAGCACCCCTGCAAAATCAATGCATTACCTTGCAAAAGTTGTTGAAAAAGAGCCACTTTTGGAGAAGGTGTTCTGTGGAAGCAACCATTCCTTATGCTCCCCTCTCCCGTCATGTCCCTTGTTGCATCTTTTGCCCATTTTTTTTTTCCACTATTTTTTTCTAGGCCTGCAGCTCTCAAACTTTGGTTGCATGAGAATCACGGCTGGGAAGGCTGTTCTTTAAAATGCAGATTTCCAGGTCTCACTTTTAGAGCCTGGCTTAGTCCAGCTCGCGAGTCAGGTCTTTGTTGTCTGCCTTGTCACTAAGCTCTCCAGGGCACTGTACTGCTGCCAGATTTGAGAACCACTGCTCAGGTGCAACTCTATTTCAGAGTGTGCCCAGGAATCACAGGCAAGGCCACCCAACGCAGATAAAGATAAACAGCTGATTGAAGGGAATCAACACCGTGTGTGTTTCTTATTCCTACAGATGCATAATCAAATATATAAGTAAAAAGTGATATTTCCTTTGAGAACTGCTTGGACAGTGACCTGAACATCTCAAGAAAAACCTTGGTGGACTTGCATGAACCTGATTTGGGTCAAAATTAAGCACCACACTGAAAATCATGCCCTTGTGAAATGACAAATTGAATGTGTTCAGAAACTGCATTTGAACCAGTTGAGATCCTGATCCAGGTTAGTGGTTCTTTACCTTACTGTTTGATGAAGGGGTGACATTGATGATTCAACCATTTTAGCAAGCTTTATTTGCTCTATTTGTAATGAAAATGTAATAATAGTAACATTTCATTGATTCTAAGCTGCAATTCTACCCCTCCCCCCATACATTTTTAGCAGCTGTGTAATTAGGATGGGTCTTAAGATCAATGTCTTATGGTCATTGACAGAAGGTCGTAACATGGTTGTCATTGCCGACACCTTCTGGTGAGATCCAGAAAGACCCGGGAACAAAATTTGCAGAATGAGTGTCAGCAGCCTGGGAGAAACTTCTGAGACCTCAGCGTAGCATCTTTGTAAGAACTGCTTTCTCATCAACACTCTTGATGGCAAAGGGTGACTTTGCATTGAAAGATAGACACAATGACAAGATTGAACTGAAAATCACAAAGAAGATTTAGACTCTCTGAAAAAGTTTTGGGAATAACTTAACCAATCTTTTTCACTTGTTTTCCTATTTTGAGTGTCCAAGGGTGACACATGAGATGTCTAAATAAGTCTAAAAAATTACTTTCAATAAGTCTTTTTTTTTGAGATGGAGTCTCGCTCTGTTGCCCAGGCTGGAGTGCGGTGGCGTGATCTTGGCTCACTGCAAGCTCCACCTCCCGGGTTCACACAATTCTCCTGCCTCAGCCTCCCAATTAGCTGGGACTACAGGTGCTTGCCACCACGCCTGGCTAATTTTTCGTATTTTTTAGTACAGAAGGGGTTTCACCATGTTAGCCAGGATGGTCTTGATCTCCTGACTTCATGTGCTGGGACTTCCAAAGTGCTGGGATTGCAGACGTGAGCCACCATGCCCAGCCCCTCAATAAGTCTTTATAATTTTAAGAGATCTAAGAAAGTATTATGTCATAATTTAATTAGTAGCATTTTCTGTTTGCTTCCTCAGCGATATATAAAATAATAGTGCATGTTATAATTAACAACATATTAGATACAGTGAAATACAGTGAAAGTTCACACACATAGAACTTCTGATCTGCCATGGGTCAGTGGTCCATTCATGTTAACTCATTCAAGAACCCATTTTATAGATAAGGAAACTGAGGTACTTAGAAGATACAGCCACACAGCCAGAGATTGGTAGAGCTAGATGGGATTCCAACCCAGGCAGTCAGCCGCAGGGTCTCTATGATAGCATCTTACCTAGAGATGTGCTACTTTGCAATGTGTCAGATAATAACTGGTGAATTATTGACCGGATTTGTATTTTAACAAGCATAGCACTGATTAAGAAAAAAAAAGTGCAAATATGCTGTGAAAATGAGGCCAATTGTGTGACTGGTAAAATAGCAGCAGAAACCTGCATCAAGGCTATTTATCACCCAGAACATTCCAGAAGGTGCTGCTTCATTTACCTATGGCTTCTCACACCAGAGTGTTTCTCATTGTGTTCGATGGAGTGTTGAAAAGGGTAGAAACAAAAGTAGTTTGGGTACTCATCTTTTCTCACAATTTATATTGAAATGGGGAGTGACTTTGATGACTTCTACACAGATGTTTGCAGCTTTTGTCAAAGGAAGAAGCAATCTCAGTTGTCGAGGACTGAATTCAGGCCTGAATTATTATTGTTTACCAAGTTTTAAGTAGACATTAGGACAAAGGGTAAAACTGTGAATTTAGTGTTTGACCTAATAGGAAAGCCTAGCTCTCAATACTGTATTTAGCAGATTTTTTTAAAAAATCAAATTAGTGCAAGTTTTATTTTATTTTATTGCTTTTATTGTATTTTACAAGATTGATAGGATGACAATGAAATTTGAGATATCAATGGCTATAATTGATTATGGAGATGGAGTCTTTGGAGGCTTAATTCATTTTCAGGTGACAAAAGTTACAACCTTGGTGATAAAATAGAACCAAAAAAAAAATCAGTCATCTTTGTTCATGGAAATAGCTTTCATCGTAGTTGATGGAAATATCTTTTGAAAACTATTTTCCAAGGAGGGGAAGAGAGAGAGGGACAGAAAAAAAGAGAGAAAGAGCTACTGGGATCAGAGACTGCTAAATTCCACCATCTGATACCAGCTGTTTGCTGTCTAAGAGGATGTTTATGGAATTAATATGGTTTGATTGTGTCCCCACCCAAATCTTATCTTGACTTGTAGCTCCCATAATCTCCATATGTTGTGGGAGGGGCCCAGTGGGAGGTAATTGAATAATGGCAGCAGGTCTTTCCTATGCTGTTCTCATGATAGTCAATGTGTATCACGTGATCTAATGGTTTTATACAGGGGAGTTCCCTTGCATAGTCTCTCTTGCCTGCCACCATATAAAACATGCCTTTAGCCGGGCGCGGTGGCTCAAGCCTGTAATCCCAGCACTTTGGGAGGCCGAGACGGGTGGATCACGAGGTCAGGAGATCGAGACCCTCCTGGCTAACATGGTGAAACCCCGTCTCTACTAAAAATACAAAAAATTAGCCGGGCGAGGTGGTGGGCGCCTGTGGTCCCAGCCACTCGGGAGGCTGAGGCAGGAGAATGGCGTGAACCCAGGAGGCAGAGGTTGCGGTGAGCTGAGATCCGGCCACTGCACTCTAGCCTGGGCGACAGAGCAAGACTCCGTCTCAAAAAAAAAAAAAAAAA
>NC_045443.1:102030371-102038253 GCF_002776525.5 Piliocolobus tephrosceles
GCTCTGTCACCTAGGCTGGAGTGCAGTGGCGCGATCTTGGCTCACTGCAAGCTCTACCTCCTGGGTTCACACCATTCTCCTGCCTCAGCCTCCCTAGTAGCTAGGACTATAGGCGCCTGCCACCGCACCCGGCTAATTTTTTGTATGTTTAGTAGAGACGGGGTTTCACCGTGTTAGCCAGGATGGTCTCGATCTCCTGACCTTGTGATCCGCCCATCTCGGCCTCCCAAAGTGCTGGGATTACAGGCGTGAGCCACCGCACCCGGCACCTCTTTTTCTTTATTAATGACCCAGTCTCAGATATGTCTTTATTAGCAGTGTGAGAATGGACTAATATAGAATGTCCATGTATAGGAGTCTCAATGAGGTGCATGATACTTCCTCCCTGACAGCACTTTCTCCCGAGACTTCCTTGCTGTCTGCCATCTGCCTTCGGCACCCAAATGTTTATGAGCATCTGAATTTTCCAGCTATCATGAAAAGAAATTGCCCTGAATCTGCTTGCAGTATGCACTCACTTCAATTCAATACAAATTTTCCAGAATTTCTTGGTACTTTAGCACTGCATTCATTGACTGAAAAAAAAAAGGTAGAATTTTTTGAAAAAATGTGTAAGTAATTTAAAGCATTATTGTTGCGTTAAATTCAATGCAGCTACATTACTGGGGAAAATATGAAAATTAGGTGAATCTTAAAGTGAAAACTAAGATGAGCAGATACATTTCTAGCTTCCTGGTCAGCTTCAGGCTAGACCTCCAAGCCCCCAAGATTCAGTGATCATTTTTGCTGCCCCAAACGATACTGGTGTGGAAAAGTTTGAGGCGCACTATGTTACAAAGAGTCCCTTGAGCCTCTTGCCCATTGGTCATTAAGCAGAAAAATACACCCGTTTCCTTCTGTCCTTGGCTGCCTCCCATTGCTGTTTGCCCATGACCATGGTCTGCCCATTGGCAGGCAAGGTCTTTTGGAGTTGAGGGCTTCCTTGGCAGAATATTCCCTGTAGTTTTAGACCAGGAGGTCCATGGAGTGTGGTTTTCAAGGCTAAGTCAGAGACCACCCTAGAATTTTGAGGCTGAAATGGAGCCTGTTCCTTTGGCCAGTCTCACCTGGTTTTGGTATAGGAGGGGTTAGGAATGGGTAGTAGGTGGCTAGAGCTGTGATGGTCTCCATTTAGGAGCCTAGTGAAACCAACAGAGTCTACACTTATGTATATAGATGATGGAATCTTTGACACTCTGAATAAGGCGTTCCCTTAGGTTTTTAAAAGAAAAGAACATATTTCCATGTATTTTAACATTTATTCATTCCACAATATTTGTTTTGTGTATGCCGCACTGAGCCTGGGGAATACAGCAGCAAACAAAATAGGTAAAAACCACTGCCCTCATAGAGCTTACCTGCTAAGGTGGAGAGAGAGCAAATTTAAAAGACGATTAAATATCTGGAATGTCTGATGGTGATTGGTGTTATAAAGGAAAATGAGGGAAGAGGAGTGGGAATGTGTATGTCCGTGGGTGAGTTGCAGTTTTAAGTAAGATGATTAAATGCCACTGAACAGGTGACATTTGAGCAAGCCACTGAGGGATGCTGAGTCAGTTGCTTTGAAGGTGCAGCCTGCTGGGCTGCCTGAAGGATTGGATAGAGAATATGAGAGAAGGTGAGAAATTGAGGATGACTCCAAGGTGTGGTAGGCGGTTTATGACACAGCTTACAGTGATCCCCGCCTCCTGGTGTTCATGCTCTTGTATAATTTATTTCTTCTTGAGTCTGTGATGGACCTAGTGACTTTATTTTAAAATTTTATTATTATTATTATTTTTAGACAGAATGTCACTCTGTTGCCTAGGCTGGAGTGCAGTACCGTAATCTCGGCTCACTGCAACCTCCGCCCTCTGAATTCAGGCGATTCTTCTGTCTCAGCCTCCTGAGTAGCTGGGATTTCAGGCGTGTGCCACAACACCCGACTAATTTTTTGTAGTTTTAGTGGAGACGGGGTTTCACCATCTTGGCCAGGCTGGTCTTGAGCTCCTGATCTCATGATCCACCTGCCTCAGCGTCCCAAAGTGCTGGGATTACGGGTGTGAGCCACCGCGCCCGGCCTGACTTTTTTTTTTTTTTAATCATGAATAGATTATGGCAAAATTGATGGGATCTCATTTCTGTGGATATATCACCAAGATTGTGACTTCTGTCTTGCTAGCAGATTCTCTCCATTGCTTTCTTGGCTTGCACACTTCAGTGAAGCAGTCTGCCTTGTTGAGAGGCCCACATGGCAAGGAACTGAGGGCAGCCCCTGAGCAGCAGCCAGCCAGGAACTGAAGATGTCAGTCCAACTACCCCTGACGAGCTGAATCTTGAACCACATGAGCTTGGAGTGCATCCTTCCCAGTTGTGCCATGAGATGAGAGCACGGCACCAGCCAACAGTGTGACTGTCCCCTGAGAAAGACATGAAAGCAGAGGGGACAGCTAAGCCATATCCAGATTTTTCACCCACAAAACTGAGATAATACATGTGTGCTTTTGAAACTGTTAAATTTTGGGACAATTTGTTATGCCACACTATGTAATTAATACACAAGGTTTTTGGCAACTGAAAGAATAAAAATAGTATTTATGATATCACAAGATGAGTGTAGGTAGAGGGTTTCTTTACAGGGAGATTTCAGGGTTTCTTTCTTTTTTTTTTTTTGGTGATGGAGTCTCACTATGTCACCCAGGCTGGAGTGCAATGGTGTAATCTCGGCTCACTGCAACCTCCACCTCCCAAGTTCAAGTGATTCTCCCACTTCAGCCTCCCGAGTAGCTGAGATTACAGGCATCTGCCATCATGCCTGGCTAAATTATAGAGACGGGGTTTCACCATGTTGGCCAGGCTGGTCTCGAACTCCTGACCTCAGATGATCTGCCTGCCTCGGCCTCCCAAAGTGAGGGATTACAGGCGTGAGCCACTGCAACCAGCTGATTGCAGGTTTTGGATATGTACAATGCACATATGTATCTATTTTTGTCATAATACTTCTCACTAATTTTTCAAATGGTAGTTAGCTACCAATATCTATAATCTAAATACTCTGTATGAGCCACCTTAAAAGTTATTTAAGGCATCTTCAAAAATCAGATTCTAGGCTGGGTATGATGGCTCACACCTGTAATCCCAGTACTTTGTGAGGCCAAGGCAGGTGGATGACTTGAGCCCAGGAGTTCAAGACCAGCCTGGGCAACATAGAGAAACCCCGTCTCTATTAAAAACACAAAAATTAACCATGAGTGGTGGTGCATGCCTGTCGTCCTAGCTACTTGAGAGGCTGAGGTGGGAGGATCACTTGAGCCCAGGAAGTTGAGGCTGCAGTGAGCTGTGGTCACGTCATTGTACTCCAGTGTGGGTGATGGGAATGAGACCCTGTCTAAAAAAAAAACCAGATGTTATAATAATTTTAGTCATAATTATTTCTAGAAATGGAAAACATCAAACACAGTACCAACCCATGAATTCTGATGTCTCACTTTTAGAATTTCTTTATTCTTTTCTTTCAATTTGCACAAAAACCAGAATAAAATTTATCTTTGTATATCTGTGAGGAAAAGATGATTTGCTGGAGCAACTGGACAGAACAAACCATTTAAGCGAATGTGCTTTTTAGCGTTGAAGGATTTATATGTTAATGAAGTAATTCACTATTAAAAGTTTGCCCAACTTCCCGAGGTTTTGAATGATGATAGCTTAAATGGAGATTAAAAGTAAGATATGGAACCAAGAGAAATGAAGGAGGTAAAATCATCAGGCTGTGGTGATTGGCTAGAAGTTGGAGTAAGGAAGAGGGTAGTGTACAGGTATTGTATGGTGCTCATCCTCTCTTGGCAGGAAAGGTGCTCATTCTTTATAAAACCAAAGGATTGTTTTGAAACCAAAGGATTGTTTTGGAGAACAGCTGCCATGTCTCCACACAAAGTTCAACCGTTATTAATCTCAGCCATTCTGCTCATTCCATGGGAAGTCCCAGCCCACAAGTTGTTTAGGAATGGGCATGTGACACAATCCTGGTAGAAGACTATTAAGCAGAAAATTTCCTTTCTGTGTGTGTTGCCTGGAACCAGGCAGCCATCTTGGGACTACAGTGGAGTTCCTCGAAGAGATCAAGCCAAGAGCTGAGGGCAGTCAAGTGGGAAGACAGAGGGACCTGGGTCCTTCGATTGTGTGGTTGAACCACGACATTTGCCAATCCTGAAACCCCTGCATGTGGGGACTTGTTTGTATAGGAGGTGGGGCATTTTCTAGTGGTTTAAGTCATTTTGAGTTGGGTTTTCTGTTACTTGCAGCTAAATGCACTCTGAGACGGGGACATTCTAGAAGAAGCTCCAGTTTTCTGGCTTTATCAGTGGATCCATTTTCTATAACAGGACATTCAGAAGGAGAAGGCAACGGGCCTTGGGAAGTGGGGAGAAAGGATGACCTTGGTTCAGGACATGCTTAGCAGTGCTGGAGGGACACTGGGTGAGGACATCTGCTGAAGGTTTGAGGTGCGGATCTGGAGGTCAGGAGCGAGTTCACAGGAGATAGCACTATGGCAATCCTTGAGCTGCACAGAGAGAGGGAGGCTGAAACACAGGCTTTGGCTTGGATCCAGCCTTACTTCTTAATTTCTGTGTCACCTGGGCAAAGGCACTTCGTGTGTTTTGTTTTGTTTTGTTTTGAGATGGAGTTTTGCTCTTGTTGCTTAGGCTGGAGAGCAATGGCGTGATCTCAGCTCACCGCAACCTCCACCTCCCGGGTTCAAGCGATTCTCCTGCCTCAGCCTCCTGAGTAGCTGGGATTACAGGTATGTGCCACCGCACCTGGCTAATTTTGTATTTTTAGTTGAGACAGGGTTTCTCCATGTTCATCAGGCTTGTCTTGAACTCCCGACCTCAGGTGATCCACCAACTGCAGCCTCCCAAAGTACTGGGATTACAGGTGTGAACCACTGCACCCGGCCTTTTTGTTGTTGTTGTTGGTGGTGGTTGTTGTTATTGTTGTTGTTGAGACAGAGTCTCATTCTGTCGCCCAGGCTGGAGTGCAGTGGCATGATCTCAGCTCACTGCAACCTCCACCTGCTGGGTTCAAGTGATTTTTGTGCCTCAGCCTCCTGAGTAGCTGGGATTACAGGCGCCTGCCACCATGCCAGGCTAGTTTTTGTATTTTTAGTAGAGATGGGGTTTCACCATGTTGGCCAGGCTGTTCTTGAACTCCTGACCTCAGGTGATCCTCCTGCCTCGGCCTCCCAAAGTGCTGGGATTACAGGCGTGAGCCTCTGTACTCAGTGGCACTTCGCTTTTCAAAGCCTCTATTTCCTCCCTTGTAAAATGGAAATTCTTGCCTTAGTGTTTCCAAAGTAAAAATTCTTATCTGTGTATGGCAGAGATCATATTAGATCTTCACCAAAACTTGTTTTTCTTTCCTCCAGGGCCCATGGACAAACCACATATGCCAGTGTCCCTGCTGTTAGGGAGGGGTCATATTGATGGACTCTGACCAATAGCATGTGATGACTTCTCTTCCTACACCTGTCAGCTGGGAGCTGAGAATCCAGGGGGAAGCTTCTAAGGCTCCAGGAGGATGATCTTTTAGATGGAAGGAGCCTGGGTCCCTGAGTGACTTGGTAGAGAACTTCCAACCCCAAATCAGCTACACTGGATGTGACACGAGTGAAAAATAAACGTTGGGCATGTTGCTTTTATAGCAGCAGCTAGCATTCCTTAGCCAGGCCCATCTACCCAGCATTTCCCAGTGTCTGATACACAAGATGATTTAAGTGTGCCCAAACAGTTTAAAATGTTCACTTGTTACACATTTGTTTCATAGGTATGCTTTCTTGATGCATTATCTATTTGTTTTATAGGTATTTCTTTATTAACAAAGAACCATAGACTGAGTGGCTTAAGCAACATTATTTTCTCACAGTCCTGGAGGCTGGAAGTCCAAGACCAGGGTGCCAACAGGGTTGGGTTCTGGTGAGGGCTCTTTCCCATGTTGTAGACTGTCAACTTCCTGTTGTATCCTCACATGATGGAAAGATGGCTAGAGAGCTCTCTGGGGTCTCCTGTTTTTTTAAAAAAAATTTTATTTATTATTTATTTATTTATTTATTTATTTATTTATTTATTTTTATTTTACTTTAAGCTCTGGGATACATGTGCAGAACATGCAGGTTTGTTGCATAGGAATACATGTGCCATGGTGGTTTGCTGCATCTATCAACCCATCATCTAGGTTTTAAGCTCCACATGCATTACGTATTTGTCCTAATGCTCTCCCTCCCCTTGCCCCCCTTCCTCCAACAGGCCCTGGTGTCTGTTGTTCCCCTACCTGTGTCCATGTGTTCTCATTGTTCAACTCCCACTTAGGAGTGAGAACATGTGGTGTTTGGTTTTCTGTTGCTGTGTTAGTTTGCTGAGAAGGATGGCTTCCAGCTTCATCCATGTCCCTGTGAAGGACATGAACTCATTCTTTTTTATGGTATAGTATTCCATCGTGTATATGTGTCTGGGGTCTGTTTTATAAGGATGCCAATTCTATTCGTGAGGGCTCCACCCTCCTGACCTAATCAACTCTTAAAGGCCCTACCTCCTAATACCATCTCACTGAGGGTCAGGTTTTACCATATGAATTTGAGGGGTCACACACATTCAACCACAACAAAGTATTAATTACACACATACACTGCAACCTCATCAGTCTTATGATTTCAGAGATATTATCACTTAGGACAAGGATTGGTTTAATTATGCGAGTTAGTTAAAGAAAAATGTCAAATAAATAACAAAAGGTGGCAGGTGGAAATGGCAAAAATTTTGACAGTGACACACAGGCTGACTTACTCCATGTGGTTGCTGTGAGGCTCAAATGACATCGTGGGCTGGCCCGGGGACCAAGGCAGGTGAATTGCTTGAGCCCAGGAGTTTGAGACCAGCCTTGGCAACGTGGCAACACCCCAACTCTACAAAAAGTACAAAAAATTAGCCAGGCATGGTGATGTGCATCTGTAATCCCAGCTACCCAGGAGGCTGAGGTGGGAGGACTGCTTGAGCCTGGAAGGTGGAGGCTGCAGTGATATGTGATTGTGCCACTGCACTCCAGCCTGGATGATAGAGTAAGACCCTGTCTCTACAACAACAACAAAAAGTCCCTCTCCTGGTCCGGCGCATAGTAAGTGTGTGACAAATAGTAGCTGTCATCTTGTAGTATGTAACCTGCATTGCAGGACGGATTCCACCACCTCTGGTTTGCTGTTCACTTGCCCACCACCCTTCGTCTCTGAATCTCTAGTAGTAGCTCCATGTCCGGCACCTAATGGGGCCACATAAATGGAGACCGAGTGTTAATTATTAAAGGGACATACATCCTTTCCAGAATCACAGATTTGAGTACACTGGGCTATGAGCCCTGTGCAGACAAGAACTACATGTGTCTGACTGAGTGCTGTATCCCCAGCATCCAACCCAGAACTCAGTGTATAGTTGGTGCTCAAGAAATATTTGTTATGAATGAACATACTTATCTGAATTCTTCTCACAGACTCCTATACTGTCCAACCTGGCCTGAGCCTTGAGAACAATACTTCTTAGCTAAAGAAGAGGAAAGTAGGCTGGGCGCGGTGGCTCACGCCTGTAATCCCAGCACTTTGGAAGGCTAAGGCGGGCGGATCACCTGAGTTCGGGAGTTTGAGACCAGCCTGACCAACATGGAGAAACTGCATCTCTACTAAAAATACAAAATTAGCCAGGCATGGTGGCACATGCCTGCAATCCCAGATACTTGGGAGGCTGAGGCAGGAAAATCGCTTGAACTCGGGAGGTGGAGGTTGCAGTGAGCCAAGTTCATGCCATTGCACTCCAGCCTGGGC
>NC_045443.1:102038353-102053897 GCF_002776525.5 Piliocolobus tephrosceles
AAAAAAAAAAAAAAAAAAAAAAAAAGGAAAAAAAAAAAAGAAGAGGAAAGTAAAGTATGAAGAAGCAAAGCGACTTCACAAGGTCACACAGGTATGGGAATGTACAGTGGGGTTTTTGAAAGTCACATAGGATGTGAAGCAGTTCTTTGCTGTGCAAGACAGTCCCAGGCGTTGCCTGCCAATGCCCTTGAAAGCCAATGGTGTGTCTAATCATTGTGATAATTAGAGATGCTCTGGAAGATCTCCAAAACACCTCATAGGGACAGTACCCCCCACCCCACCCCGGGAACTGCAGATCCAGCCTCTCCTTCCAAATGGATGAAGAAACTAAGACCCATGAAGGAAGACAGACTTCCTCAAATGATGGAGCCAGCATTTGGAAGAAATTCCTGACACTGGATTAAGAATCTTTCTCCAGGGCCAGGCAGGTGGCTCATACCTATAATCCCAGCATCTTGGGAGGCTGAGCTGGGAGGATTGCTTGAGCCTAGGAGTTCAAGACCAGCCTGGGCAATAAAGCAAGACCCTGTGCCTACAACAAATTAAAACATTAGCCAGACATGGTGGCGTACACCTGTAATCCCAGTCACTTGGGAGGCTCAGGTGGGGTGATCACTTGAGCCAGGGAGCTCATGATCAGGCCACTGGACTCCAGCCTGCGTGGCAGAGTAAGACCTTGTCTCAAATTAAAAAAAAAAAAAAAAAAAAAAAAGACTTTTTCTCCAATCATTGAGAGTAGGACTTGTTCAGATCATAAAGGAAGTTCCTGGAGGGACAGGGGCTTGGGGCTCATCAGGACTCAGCACCCCAGGGTAGTGCTAAGGCAACTCCCATGAGCTGATGAGGAGGGGAGCCCCTGGGATGCTCTGCCCTCTGCCCCGGTCCCTTCTCCCTTGTGGCTCAGCCCTGCCTAGGGAGGGGAGCAGCAAGGGGAGTGGGAGGGTGTGGGCAGAGATAAATCTGCTTCCAGGCAAAAGGTGGGTCTGACTCCTAATAGAATTGAGATGGGTGCATGTATTTTAAAGCAAATAAATGTTTCAAGACCTGAGAAGGGAGATGTTAATCGCCCCATTCGAATTCAGTGGAATTTATTTTCCATTAGGGCTGGGCTTTCTGAGAAGCTTGGTTCAATCAAGGTTAGACATGAAAACAGCACTGTGGCTGAGTGGACACCAAGTTCCCCTCCACCCACGGCACATTGCTTAATTAGAGCTCCTGACCTGCAGCCACCCTTGGCTGGCCCACAGACAGATGCGCTACTCTTTTCTGCTCTTTTTGTTTTTTTCTATGTTGGATAAGATTATCTTTTCAAACTTATTTTCACAATCAGCACTGAGATGACCAACTAGCCAAGCTGCCCCATGTGCCCACCACCTCTCCATCCGCGGGTGCCTGCCAGCTGGTAATGAGAAGTTGCCTTGCCCTTTAGAACCGTTATTTTAAACAATGAATGGTATTTGCAGAAGTGAGATGGCAAATAGAGATTCATAATGAATAGCTCCAGCAATAATTACTTATTTTCTATATTTATCAAAAATGACTACATACAGTATTGCTGTCTTCTCTGAAGAGAAAAATGCAGTAATTATCATCGCTATTTATCTACTTTCCTATTTTAATGACTAGCAATTGCCTTTTTTTAATTACTAGGGCAAAAAAAATGGTTACCTCTTAGCTGAGATGGCTGTAGTGTCATGAAGAATGCATTTGCAGACTAATATCAGTAATGTTGTGTGCAGAGAATAAATATAAGGTGTTCAGGTTTCTTGCCATTCAACCTGTTTGTTAGGCCTATGACAGAAGCAGCAACTTGGGGTTGAAATGGTTTGTCTTCAGAGCTGTAGGGGAGCCACGTCTCTTAACAAAGGTGATATAGTCTAGTAGCATATGTTTATTTATGTCCAATGATGTACTGATAAATGTGTAACAGCCAGCCTTCCAGCAGGAGAAGGAGCTATGACATATAGCATTGGCCAATTACTGTGGTGTAAATACTCCCATCATGGCAGATTTTAAGATACCAACCCTACATCATGAAATACACATTTGGGACCGGAGGCATGCAATTGACTCTCTCAAGCTGGAGTCAGCCAACTCTAGCACACACATCACTGGATATTAATTCTATTATTTATTTATTTATTTGAGACAGGATCTGGCTCTGCTGCCCAGGCTGAAGTGCAGTGGCATGATCTTGGCTCACTGTAACCTCCACCTCTTGGGCTCAAGTGATCCTCCCATCTCAGCCTCCCGAGTAGCTGAGATTATAAGTGCACACCACCACACCAGGATAATGTTTATATTTTTGTAGAGATAGGGTTTCGCCATGTTGCCCAGGCTGGTCTTGAACTCCTGAGCTCAAGCAATCTGCCCACCTCAGCCTCCCAAAGTGTTGGGATTACAGATGTGAGCCACAGTACTCAGCCCATACGCATATTTATTGAGGGCCTCTTGTGTGCTAGGCAGTGTCCCAATTGCTGATGTGATGCAATGAATGAAACAGGTGGCCCCTGCTCTAATGAAATTTAGATTGAGTAGGAGAGACAAGACAACCACCAAAGGAACTGATAAATATGTAACACAACGTTGAGGAGTGGTGAGTGATAATTGGAGTGGAGTACGAGGGCAGGCTGGGGGGATGGGGTGAGGGTGGGAGCTCTTTTGCATACAGTGGACACGAATGCCCTCCCTAAAGGGTATCATAAACATAAATTTGAATGAAGTGAAGGAGAGAGTTTGTGAGGATTCCTGGGCAAAGAGCATTCTAGGGAGATGGAAAAACCAACATTGATTCTATGAGGTTGGCAGGAGGATGCCTGGGCATTGCTTTTAGTCTCTGTTTCTGAAGGTGTCAAGACCTGGGAAGTCTGGGGTATCTTCTAAGACGACACAGATATATTTCTTTTCTCACCCTGCTCCAGGGAAGCATTCTTACTCTAAATTTCAGCGAGGCTTGAGACCTGGGGGTGACCATGACTCTCTCTCCCTCCATTTCCTGCAGGATATATTCTCACATTTCTTCTCACGTCCTCGCATACCTGCAGCTCGTTTGATTTCCTTGTAGACACTGGCTCCTGATCTCCTTATTCCTCTTACATTAAAACTTATGCCCCCACCTGGAATGGCAACCCGAAGGGGAAAGGGTTTGTTCACTCCTGACTTTCCGTCCCCTAGAACAGTGCCTGCCCCACAGTCAACACTCGGTAAATATTCATTGAATTCATTAACACAGGAGATGCAGGCATCTAATTATTTCATTAGGACTTCCAGTAAGGTCTTGCCTGAGCTAGAAAGCCCACACCCTCAATGCTGTATTCCCCTTCCTGACAGTTTTCTTTGCTGTTCTGCACTAACACCCTTGCCTGGAGGGAGACACTCATAAACACTGTGGAGTGATTGACAGCATGGATATTGTTTTATTCTACATTACGTCTGTTTTTATCCTAAATTACTTTTATTCCTTCTTCATAGTACAGATAGGACTTTCTATTGATTTTTTAAAAATTGTATGTGCAGGGAGGTAAAATTATCTGTACATTTCATTTCCACATAGTGAAGGAAGCATGGAATTCTTTTGTTCTCTAAAGGGGCTGCCACATCTGAGAGGCATAAGAATAATAGGCTGGACAAAATGATTTTCATTAATGGACTGTTTGTTTCAACAGGCCCTGGGGGTCACCTTGAGCATTCCTGAAGTCACAAGAGAACTACTTGGGTAGTTGACCACCAAGGGAAGCACTGGGGACATTGGGAAACTGAAGGAAGACTGCTGGTGACGTCAATGAGACACACCCCGGACAATGGCAGGGCTTCCTTTCTGGGCATGTCCAGCGCACACTGGCTGGAATCAGGAGAGGGGCCTTTCAGCCCCAGTGCTTTTAGAACCTGTTCAGCAATTCGGAGTGAGGGTTTGAAGCGAGTTTCTCACTTCATGCCACATTTGATCTTCGTGCACAAAGAAAGTACAAAGCCAGAGAGGTGACCCAAGAGGAAAAGGCCCTTTACTTTGGGAGCTAAGTCTTGTTGGATTTAAGCATGAATCAGTCTGCTCAATGCTAATGATGAGATCGGGAAGTGTATTGACATTGCTGGTGTTGTAAGTGTGAAGATGAAACAGATGTTTCTTTTTATCTATTCATCAGTGACTAGAAAAGTCTCTCAGCTCGAGGGATTTTATTGTTTTATTCTACTTTTTTTCCACACTGACTTCTTGTGTGAAGAAACTCATGGCAGCACCTCATCTTCAGAAATAAGTGACTGGCAGTCAGTGTTGAGAAAATTGTACTAAGGACGGCACTGTGGGAATATCATTGACCCTGTCCCTGCCATTTGGCAGTCAGTCGAGGTGGGAATAGTGAGTCATCCCGGGGGTTAGAGACAAGGAAGCTAGGCTCAGGGAAGAATGGAGTTGCCTGGGACCAACCTTCTGATAAGAGATAGCCCTGGGCTGGGACACAGCTTCCTGATTGCTGTTATCTTTGATGGGGATAACATCAAAGAGAGAGACATCCAGAGAGACAGAACCAACAAGGACTCTGTGTGTGTGTGTGTGTGTGTGTGTGTGTGTTTGTGTGTGTGTGTAGAGAGAGACTTTAAGAAATTGGCTTTCACAATTGTGGAGGCTTGATGAGTCCAAAATCCAATGGGATAGGCCAGCCGGCTGGAGACTCTGTGAAAAGTTGCAGTTCAAGTCCAAGGTCAGCCGCTAGATGAATTCCTTCTTGCTCCAGAAGGTTGGTCTTTGTTTTATTCAGGCCTTCAACTGATTGAATGAGGGCCACTCATGTTATAGGTGGCAATCTGCTTTACGCAAAGTCCACCAATTTTAATGTTAATCTCATCCAAAAAAAAAAAAAATACCCGCCTTCACAGAAACATCCAGAATAATGATTGACTGAATATTTGGGCACCATAGCCCAGCCATGTTGACACATAAAATCAATCCTCACACACACCTTAATTTTAAAATATGTTTTAAATTATAGGAAATGCAATAGATACTCAGTATAGAAATTTTAAATTGCAAACAAATATAAAAAAGAAAACTTTCCATTTCATCAGGGTACATTGGGATATTGCCTTAATAATTAATTCTAGGCATACTTACACTGTAATATTGTCATACCTTGGAATGGTATCATTTCACAGTAGTGTTATACAGCTTACTTTTTTCACTTAGCAAGACTCTATGACCTTTTCCCCAGGTTAACAAATATTATTCCACATCCTGATTTTAAATGCTAGCACAGCATCTGTCTGATGTCAGCTGTAGTGAATGGCTTTGCCCCCTGCTCAACATCCTTCCTCCTCTTTCTGGTAACAGCATCAGATTTTCTTTTAGGGCTCTCCCCTGCCCCCACTCCCAGGCCATGTGGTTCAGGTGGAGCTAAATCCTACCTCCTGACCCCTCTTTGGCCTAGGATCAAAGTCATCAACAGTGAGAAAGAGGGCTGAGCACAGTGGCTCACACCTGCACTTTGGGAGGCTGAGGCGGGTGGATCACCTGAGGTCAGGAGTTTGAGACCAGCCTGGTGAAACCCCATCTCTACTAAAAACACAAAAATCAGCCGGGCATGGTGGCACATGCTTGTAATCCCAGCTACTTAGGAGGCTGAGGCACAAGTATCACTTGAACCTGAGAGAGGCTGAGGTTGTGGTGAGCTGAGATCATGCCACTGTGCTCCAGCCTGGGCGATAGAGCGAGATTGTCTCAAAAAACAAACAAACAAACAAACAAACAAACAAACAAAAAAGAAATGGAGAAAGAGGGGTCTTTTTTCCAGGTTGTTAGGCTGGTTCGCTATAGGTCTGGAACTGCTGGAGGCCATTTTTATCAATATGTGGACTTGGTCCTAAAGATGAAGCCAGAATGGAGGAAAGCAAATTAGAGAACTGGAGAGAAACAGATTCCTGATTACATATTATAGTTTGAACACCTGGATCCAGCCATGCCTGAAGCTATTCTCCTATGCTTTTTCATTTATGGGAGATAAGTTCTCCCTTTCTTTGCTTAAGCCAGTAGAGTTGGATTCTGTCACTTTCCATGCAAAGAGTTTAGAGTCTTATTTGAATATGGTATCACTCTACCTAACATAGCCCAGTACATGACTGTATTATTTTTTGCTTTTGTTTTTTTCTTCCTGGCAATTTACCAACTATGAGCAAGATATTACAAGGGGATTTGGAGGTATAAAAGTGACTAAGAGGCCAGGCATAGTGGTTCATGCCTGTAATCCCAACAATTTGGGAGGCTGAGGGAGGAGGATTATTTGAGCCCAGTAGTTTGAGACCAGCCTGGGCAACATATTGAGACCCTGTCTCAACAAAAAATAGTAAAACCACCTGGGTGTGGAGGCATGCACTTGTAGTCCTAGCTACTTAGGAGACTGAGGTGGGAGGATTGCTTGAGCCCACGAGGTCAAGGCTACAGTGAGCTGTGATCGTGCCACCATACTCCAGCCTGTGCCACAGAGTGAGACCCTGTTTCAAATAAAACAAAACAAACAAACAGAAAATAAAAAAACTAAATTAAGTAAAGATGACTAAGGCATACTCTTGGACCTCAAACGGTTTGATTCAGTAACTGGGGCCAAGTGCATTTTAGTCACCTACAAGATTGTAAATTTCAACAGCTTATAAGGATCAAGACAGGCTTCCTAGAGGAATAAGCACTAGGCGTTGACCTCGAAAAGAGGGAGACATCATTTAAAATTCCTTTTCATGGCCTATAAGGCCCTTTGTGGCCTTGTCATGGCCACAATTTTAATGTGCATATGTATTGCCTGGGATCTTACTAAAATGCAAATTCCGGGCATAGTGGCTCACGCTTATAATCCTAGCACTCTGGGAGACCGAGGCAGGAGGATCACTTGAGGTCAGGAGTTCGAAACCAGCCTGGCCAACATGGTTAAACCTCATCTCTACTAAAAATATAAAAAATTAGCAGGGCCTGGTGTCAGGTGCCTGAAATCCCAGCTACTCGAGAGGCTGAGGCAGGAGAATTGCTTGAACCCGGAAGGCGGAGGTTGCAGTGAGCCGAGATGGCACCACTGCATTCCAGCCTGGGCGACAGAGCGAGACTCTGTCTAAAAAAAAAAAAAAAAAAAAGAAAGAAAATAAAATAAAATGCAAATTCTGATTCAGTAGTTCTCTGGTGGTGCCAAAATTCTGCATTTCTAGCAAGTTCCCAGGTGAGGTGGGTCTGCAGGCTGCACTATGAATGAGAGGATCTGGCCCTTCCTCGCTCCTCCTGCATCATCTCCCACCCCGACCCTTCTGCTCAGTCCCAGGGACTCCTTTCTGCTGTCCCAGCACCGGCAGCTCTGCACACCTGCTGGCCTCCATGCCTGGATTGCTCCTCCCTGATCCTTATTAACTGGGACTTCTCTTCCATCTCAGCTCAAATGCCAAGGCAGCAGCCAGGCCACTGACGGCGCCCCTTTCACATGGGACTTCCCCACTCATGCTTTTCAAGGCTCTTTCACATTACGGCAGAGGCAGAAAACGGTACTCTGTCTGGCTTGCTGGACTGAAGGGATAAGCCAGAGGTGGTAGCAGAAACTTCCAGGGGCTCCCCATTTTGCACATCTGTAATCCACTCATGGCGCATGATCAGGAAGGTCAGCAGAACCTGCTTTCATAGCAATTGCTGGGATCTGTGATGATAGTGTTGATTGACTTGTTCACTGCCTGCCTTTTCCAGTAAAGAATAAAGCCCTGTAACACACAACCCTGTTCCATTGCTCTCTCCTCAGTGGTGTGTGGCATGGCAGGCACTCAACAGATACTCCTTCTGTGAGTTTCTAGCAAAGGGAAGATCATGAGCAAAAGTGGGGAATGGAGTGAGTCACGCAGATGAGCTGCAGCCTGAGCAGAGCATGTGTAGGAGGTGATAGGCAGTGAGGAAGGCGGTGATGAAGACCCGATGCTTAATCTGGGAGGTGATGGGGAGCTATGACCAGATGTGATCGGGGCTACTAAGGCGTGTCCATCTGGCTGGTGGGGACAGGGAGAGGGAGAAAGTAGGCCAGTCATATGGTTTGGCTGTGTCCCCACCCAAATCTCATAATCCCACATGTTGTGGGAGGGATTGGGTGTGAGGTAATGGAGCCATGTGGGCAGTTACCTCCATCCTGTTCTCGTGACACTGAGTGAGTTCCCACGAGATCTGATGGTTTTATAGGGGGCTTTTCCCGCCTTCACTCTGCGTTTCTCCTTGCTGTCACCATGTGAAGAAGGACATGTTTGCTTCCCCCTTCTGCTGTGATTGTAAGTTTCCTGGGACCTTCCCAGCCCTGTGGAACTATGAGTCAATTAAACTTCTTTCCTTTATAAATTACCCAGTCTGGGGTATGTCTTTATCAGCAGCATGAGAACAGGCTAATACAGCTGGGAACAGGGTGCCAGTAGCCACCAGACAGCTCTTCAGGCTCCTGAGGTGAAAGTGGGTGTGGCAGTGGAAAGGAAAGGAGAGAATTCATGCAAAGGGTGGCAGGGCTGGGAGCGAAGAGGACGGTGGGAGGCACGATTTGGTGGTGGAGTGGGGAAGACACCAGGGCTGTGGACTTAAATAGGGAGGTTTCAGATCAGAAACAGGAGGTGTTAGGGAGACGCAAGCTCTGAAGGGAAGCTTGAGTGAAAACAGAAGAGTTCTTCAGCTGACTGATTCTCATTTGGATAGCTGGTTGAGTTGTATCACCTGCAGTCTGATTTAGGAGAAGGGTCAGCTGGCGACACTGACCCCCATACACAGAGGGGACCCCCGGAGCCCAGCAGACCTCAGAGCCGCCCAGGTGAGCCCCTCCCAGCTGTGCTTCACTGAGGCATCACCTACTGGCTCCGAACGTCAGTTTCTCAGATGTGAAATGGGGTGATAAGTGGCCTTGTAGAATGGTTGTGCAGTAGACAGAGAGCTTGTGCAGGTGGGTGACTCATGGCAGCACGCGGTGTGGGGTAGGTGTCCTGGATGTCGTTGGGCTGCCCAGGCCCCTCCAGGACCAAATCACTTATTGTCTAAATTGTTGGGCTTATTGGTAGCTGATGGCTAACAGCTGCATCCCCACAGGGCCCTGCCTCACCCTGGGACATCTCCTTCCCTGGGGTCAGCCACGTTGGATGGGCTAAGCCCTCTGCTGTGATTGCACCGTCATCCAGCCTCTCCCTCTTTCCAATCCTGTATCCCTGGCTCCCCTTACAGGACAAGTTTTGTGTAGTCCCCAGTAAATGTCCGGCATGCAAATCTCAATCTCAGAGTCCACTTTCCCGGGAACCCAATGGATAGTAGTATCCTGGCAGAATGATTCTAAGCCACTGGAATATCAGATATTTCTGGTCGTCCAGAATCTTAAAGACTGTACTGCAAGTTTTCAGTCCAGAAGCTGAGAAGGAAAGCAGTGTGTTGGAGGACTAGCCTGTGAGGCAACAGGGTTCTCAGGCATGTCGGAAATTCTTTTTTTGTATTATGGACCCCCTTCTTAAGTTAATGTTTATAAATGCCTAAAATAAAAGACATAGGATTGTAAAGGAAACCCACTCTCTTGCAATATAGTTATCAAACCATTATAAAATAGATTTATTACATATTAATATATGACATAGCAACATATAAATTACTGTGATACAGTAATATAGTTAATGAAAGAGCTATCAGCAGGGCGAATCACCCAGAAGAGGCAGTGAATATTAATGATATCTCAAGATATACACAGCAGTTATATTGGGATATGAAAATATCTGACTTCTGTTGATGACAAAATCACAGGTTTTGCAAATACTGAGGTCAATGAAAATGAAGAAGTAATTTTTCACCACCCAAAATCTGGATTCCCTGAATTATATGCAAGGACTCCCTGGGAGTCTGTGGACTTCAGGTTATAAAAAAACAAAAACAAAAACAAAATACAAAAACCTTCGTGTTATAAGGTCTGCAATCTACTGTAAGCTATGTAGTTCTAGGTGGCGTGATATACCTGTGTGTGTTTGTGCTGTGATTTAAATATATACGTCCTCCTAAAATTCCTCTGTTCACGCCTAATCCCCAATGCGATATTAGGAGGTGGGGCCTCTGGGAGGTGATTAGGTCGTGAAAGTGGAGCCCTCATGAATGGCATTGGTGCCCTGATGAGAAGAAGTCAGAGAGGTAGCTCGCCCTATTTCTGGCATGTGAGGATACAACAAGAAGATAGCCATCTGCATGCCGGAAAGCTGGTCCCCACCAGGCATTCAGATCTGCTGGCACCTTGATCTTGGGCTTCCCAGGCTCCAGAACGGTGAGAGATCAATGTTTGTTGCTTAAGCCACCCAGTGAATGGTAATCTGTTATAACAGCTCAACTGACTAAGCCAGTTAGGAATCTACACGCCAGGGGTGATTAATTAACATTCACTCAGAAGGGTCACACCTCAGGACACCTGCTGCCAGCTCTTCTGTTTTCCATATCGCTGACCAACACCAGGTGTCTTACTAATTAGCACAGAGAATAGCAGAAGTAGGTTTTTATTGGTAAAACTTGTGTCTAACAACATAATACATGTAAGAAATGGGCTCTTGTTCATAAAATTAGTGGTGTTCAAAATTAGGGAATTGGCTGAAATGTTTTTGAGACACCGCATGCTGGGATGATTGGGGAATAATAATCCAACAAGGCTTGTCCTTCTTCCATAGGGGTGGTGCCTGAGGCTTAATTCCTATCTGCCCTGTGTCTAATCACAGGGCTGGAGGATATCTGGTTGCCTAATATCAACCCTATGCATAACAGGATCTTGCCTCTGAAATTTTGTTGTCTAATCCTCAAGAAAATGTTCCCTCTAGGGTATTATCAGAAATGGATCATAGTCCAAACTAATCCTTCCTCTTTACCAGTAATCCCTTTATATAAAATCAAGTAGCAATCACAAGAGTGAGGCGAAAGAAAATAATACTCTGATGTATTCATCAAGTTATAGGAAAGCAAGTGGGGAGAGGTGAGCAGGAACCCAGTCCACATCATCCTGATAAACACTGTATTTATCCAAAATGTAAATGAAAGACAAACTGCTTATCTATTCATGCATTCACTCACTCATTCATTCAACACATGACTTTCAACCACCTATTGTGTGTCAGTCACTGTGCTAGGCACTGGGGAATAGTAAAGTACAGGAGAATGAAGGTCTCTTGGATCATAGACTGGTGGGAGAGACGGACATCAAATACGTAATTCCACAAATGATTACATAATTCTAATTGTGATAAGTGTTAAGGAGGAAAATGGAGGATAGCCTGAGAATATAAAACAGGAGGGGGGATGGTATCTAACCTAGCCTGGGAGATTAGGGGAAGAACTCCCTGAGGAAGTGACATTAAGCTGAGGCCTGAAGATTGAATCTAACAGGCATGGTGGCTGGGTGCGGTGGCTCACGCCTGTAATCCCAGAACTTTGGGAGGCCGAGGCGGGCAGATCACTTTGAGGTCATGAGTTTGAGATCAGCCTGGCCAACGTGGTGAAACCTCATCTCTACAAAAATACAAAAATCAGCTGAGCATGGTGGCACATGCCTGTAATCCCAGCTACTCAGGAGGCTGAGGCACAAGAATTGCTTGAACCTGGGAGGTGAAGGTTGTAGTAAGCCGAGATCACACCACTGCACTCCAGCCTGGGCCACAGAGCGAGACTCCATCTCAAAAAAGAAAAAAAAAAAAAAAAAAAAAAAAAAGCACGGCATTGAGCAGGTGAAGGATGTGTGTGTGTGTGAAGAGCATTCTGTGTAGAACTCATGCAAATGCCTTCAGGTTGGATGGTTTGGCCAAATTCAGAAGTAGAAAGAAGTCAGTGGGACTAGAGTGGGTCATAAAGCGAGACAGGTGAGAGAAGAACCAGGGATTGTGCTGAGAATATAGATAGGAATTAGACACAGCCACTGTCTTTGAGGCTCATCATCAAGTGAGAGATCACTGTGCACCTGGGTGAGGCACAGCATGGTAGAGAGATTTACCACGGAAAATTCAGAGAACAAAGTGGCTGATACCACCTGGAGGAGTGAGGGAAGTCTGCCGAGAGGAGGTGGTATTTGATCTGGGTCTGAGCAGTTGCACAGGAGTTTATTAAGCCAAAAGAGAGAAAAGCATATGTGAAGGCCAGGGTAGCAGTCAGAGTGAATGGAACATAGGGGATGATACAGAAAATACCTGGAAATGAGAAGAGACAGAGGAAGGTTGTAGGAGATTGTATTCATTCGTTAATTCATCAATCCAACAAATTGGAGAATGCGAGGCACTGGGAACACAACAATAAGAAGACAAAATTTGCTGCCCACATAGAACTTACATTCTATTCGGGAGAGAGTCAATAAACATTTTTTAAAAAGCATAATATGTGCATTCTAAGTGGCAGTGAAGTTCTATTAAGATAAATAAAGTTGAAAATGGGGAGAAAAGTAGTACAGCCATGTATGAAGGGCTTGCAATTTAATATCTGAATGGTCAGGGAAGACTCACTGAGAAGTGGACCTTGGAGCAAAGACCTGAAGGAGTAAGGGAAAGAGGCAGGCAGATATTTGGGAACAGCAAGTGCAAAGACCCCAAGGTGGTAACGTATCCGGAGTGTTCAAGACGGCAAGAAGTTCAGTGTGGTTGGTGCAGGGTAAACGGAATGAATAGTTAGAAGTGAGGCCAGTGAGGTGAGAGGGCCTGATCATGGAGACCTTGTTGACCAGTGGCAAGACTGGGTGTCCTGTAGAGCGACTTCGGAAGCTGCAGAGAGTTGTTCAGAGGAGAGGTAAGACATGACTTACATTTTAAAGGAACCATTTTGGCTGCTACGTTGAGAACAGATGATGAAGGGATAGGGCAAACACAGAAGGCCATCAGGGAATCTATTGCAATAATCTGGGGGAAGAATGATAGTTGGTTGAGTCAGGGTGGTATCTGTGGAGGTGGTGAGAAGGACTTGAATATATTTTGAAGACAGAGCCAACAGGACTTGCTGATACATTAAATGTGAAGTGTAAGAGCAAGAAAAGACTCAAGGATGATGCCAGGGTTTTTTGCCTGTCCAACTAAAATGAGGGGATTGCTGTTAACTAATGAGAACAATGGTGAGAGAACAGGTTTTGGGTGGGTTGGTACTCGTAGCTTAGTTTTATAATTTGAACATGTCAAAATGAAGATGTCAAATACACAGTTGGATACACAAACCGAACATCCATATACAGGAGTTCTTCATGTATTCTTAATATTAATCCTGTCAGATACATGTGTTGCAAATTTCTCCACTTAGTTTGTAAATTGTGTCTTCATTTTCTTTAAGGTGTTCTTTTGCAGAAGCTCAATTTTAATGTAATCATATTTATCAACCTTACATTTACAGTTGATGCTTTATGTGTCTTGTTTAAGAAAAACCTTTTCTTACCCTGAAATTAGAAAGTTAACCTATTTTTTTCTTAAACATTTTCAAGTTTGTTTGTTTGTTTGTTTTGTTTTGTTTTGTTTTGAGACAGAGTCCCGCTCTGTTGCCTAGGCTGGAGTGCAGTAGCATGATCTCGGCTCACTGCAACCCCCACTCCGGGTTCAAGTGATTCTCCTGACTCGGCCTCCCAAGTAGCTGGGATTACAAGTGTGTGCCACCATGCCTGACTAATTTTTGTATTTTTGGTAGAGATGGGGTTTTATCACTTTAGCCAGGCTGGTCTCGAACTCCTGACCTCAGGTGATCCACCCACCTTGGCCTCCCAAAAGTGCAGAGATTATAGGCGTGAGCCACTGTGCCTAGCCTTACATTTAAATTCTTAATACTAAAGTAAAGTATTTAAGTAAAAGAGAGGCTTTCATGGATCAATGTTGGGAGGGTGTCATAAACCAAGGACTCTGTGCCCTTGAGGTTAAGAACTACAATGACAAAAAGGAATAGGAAGGTAATTGGACTACTCATTCCTCTTTTAATGAAGCAGTCCTACCTCTTCATCTAGTTTGCTGAAATGGTATCTTGTCTATCTTTCTACCACACAGCCAAATGTTGTTCATGGTCCTCAACAGTTCAGTAAATATTTATTGACTGACAATGCAAAGGTGTGCAGGTACAAGGAGGGAAGGGTTAACAATTAGCTATAACCCTTTCTAGGGACCCTGGATTTGGTCTTCCTTAAACCCTCCAGGGTAATGATTCTCTAAGTGTGGCCTTTGACTACCTGCATTAGAATCACATGAGGTATTTTATTAAAAATAAAGACTCCTGGGCTGAGCACGGTGGCTCACACCTGTAAGCCCAGCACTTTAGAAGGCCAAGGGGGCGCGGATCATGAGGTCAGGAGTTCAAGACCATTCTGGCCATCATAGTGAAACCCTGTCTCTACTAAAATTACAAAACATTAGCCGGGCATGGTGGTGGGCGCCTGTAATCCTAGCTACTTGGGAGGCTGAGGCAGGAGAATTGCGTGAACCTGGGAGGTGGGGGTTTCGGTGAACCGAGATCACACCACTGCACTCTAGCCCAGGCAACAGTGCGAGACTGTCTCAAAAAAATAAAGATTCCTGGGCCTTACTCAGGTCCATTGAATCAGGATCTTTGGAAATGCAGCCCAAGATCTGTTTTTTAAAACCTTTTTTTGCTTTAAAAATCAATTTTTTTAATGTATAATTTACATGCAGTAAAAGGTGTCCTTTTTAAGTTTACAGTTCTATGAGTTTTGACAAATATATACAACCATGTAATCACCACCCTAATCAAAACATAAAACTTTTCCATCACCCCTCAGAATTCCCTTGTATCCTTTTGCAGTCACTCTGCCTTCTAACCTCCCCACCTCAGCCCAAGGTAGGCACTGATCTGCTTGCTATCACCATAGATTAGTTCACCTGTTATAGAATTTCACGTAAGTGGTATCATATAGGATGCATCTTTTTGTATCTGGGTTTTTCGGCACGGCCTAATGTTGTGATTTATCCATACTGTTGCGTAGATTCCAAGTTGGTTCTTTCTATCGCTCAGAAGTACTCTAGGATGTACCACAGTTGGTCTATTTATTAGACACGTGGATGTTTCCAGTTTATGACTATTATGAATAAAGCTATAAATATTCATGTACAAGTCTTGGTAAGGACACATGATTTCCAGAAATCTGTGTTTAATCAGCATGTGCAAGAGACTCGTGCGTGCTGGAGTGTGATAGTTGCTGCCCTAAGTGACCAGCAGGCCCTGGGTTAGAGGGAGCTCAATGCAGGACAAGAAGCGTTGGGCAAAATGCCATCAGCCAAATTCTTTGTCCAAGAAGACAAAGGTCAAATAATTGAGTAGTTGGCTACATCCTTCTTCCTTATTGGGACACTGATTCTTTTATCTCATGGAAGGGGTTTTGCTACTTAAAAATTATTATCGTCGTTATCATGAATAGATATACGCAGGGTTTGGGGATATGGAAAATGCCAAACTATTTCTCTCATTACTTATATGTGCTTTTTCTCTCTTTTCTTTTCTTTTCTTTTTTTTTTTTTTTTGAGACGGAGTCTCGCTCTGTCACCCAGGCTGGAGTGCAGTGGCCGGATCTCAGCTCACTGCAAGCTCCACCTCCCG
>NC_045443.1:102053997-102069003 GCF_002776525.5 Piliocolobus tephrosceles
TTTTTTTTTAAAACAAAAGGTAAGCCAGGATGGTCTTGATCTCCTGACCTCGTGATCTGCCCGTCTTGGCCTCCCAAAGTGTTGGGATTACAGGCTTGAGTTACTGCGCCCAGCCTTTCTCTCTTTTCTTTCAGATTTTAGAAGGAGCCAGAATTATTTCTTCTCTCAGAGTAGTAGAGGGAATTATGGAAAGTAATTTTTTTTCCATCTTTATTGTGTTAAAATACATGTTACATAAAATTTACCATCTTAACCACTTTTCAGCTTGCATTTCAGTGGTATTAAACACATTCATAATGTGGTAAAGTATCACCACCATCTAGCTCTATAACTTTTTTCATCCTGTAAAACTGAAACTCTATACCCATTAAACAATGGAAGGTAAATTCTTATCCAAAATCCAAGGTCTTCAATTCAGCTTCTGGATCTTGCCTCAGAAAGCCCTGTGTGGAATGGAGAGGTCTGGGATGTGACAGAGCTGGGCTTGAATTTTTCAGTTGCCTCCCAGCTCTGTACCTAGCTCCTAGCTCTCTGGCATTCAGTTCTCTTATCTGTAAAAAGGAGTGATTTGATTTCTACCTCTTGGCATTGTATTAAGAATTCAAAATAAGAACAAATAAACCTCCTGGCCTGTAATCCCAGCCCTTTGGGAGGCCGAGGTGGGTGAATCATGAGGTCAGTAGTTCGAGATCAACCAACATGGTGAAACCCCATCTCTACTAAAAATACAAAAATTAGCTGGGCATGGTGGTGTGTGCCTGTGATCCCAGCTACTCAGGAGGCTGAGGCAGGAGAATCTCTTGAACCCGGGAGGTGGAGGTTGTAGTGAGCCGAGATCATGCCATTGCACTCCAGCCTGGGTGACAGAGCAAGACTCTGTCTCAAAAAACAAACAAACAAAAACAACAACAAAAAATACTTTCTGCAGTGTAACAGGCTTTGATAAATAATTACCATTAACTAACATTTGTAAATGTGAAAGAAAAATAGACTCTCAGGACCCCACACTCACCATGCCAAAGGGAAAGTTAAGCCTGGGAACGGAGTCACCAACGCTGTCTTCCTTTTGTTCTCAAACAGATAGCTGTAATTTCACAACCCCTGTCATAGCCACATTTCCTCTCCTCCCGCCTTTCACATGTTTACTTTACCTTAGGTGAAATATAGATTTACTGAGCACAAGACAATGCATAATTGATTTTTTCCTCTATTTTCTTTTAGCATGTAAAATGTAGATTTACAGAGGCTAACCAGAGCCTTTCAAAAATGCAACCGTCTGCCTCACTGTCTGCCCTCCCTCCCTTTTTTCCCCTCCTGCTTGTTCTCTCCCCTGCGAACACTGTTTTTGGGAAACAGTGTTTCCCAAAGCTGCTTTTGGGAAAAGCATGGGCCACACGTACCTTGATGACTCATGTGTTTTTCCCTGGTATGTCCTCAACCTTGAATAAATAAACCTCTAATTGATACACCTGCCTCCGTCACTTTTTGGTTTCTGCAAGTTGTCTACAGTTTATGGGATAGAGGTTAGATGCACAGCTGTGTGACCCTGGGGAACTCACTTAACATCTCTGTGCTTCAGTTTCCCTATCAGAGCAAGGGTGATCATAGCAGCACTTACCATAGAGGGTTGTGAGGATTAAATGAGTTGGTCCATGTAAACCACTTGAGATGGTACATGTGCCTGGTAAGTGCTCAAATGTTTGCTAATTTTATCTTCACCAGCCTTTAGGATATTGTTATTGTCCTCTAAGGTTCAGAGAAATGATGGCCTCTAAGCCATTAGGTGAGGACTCAAGCCTGGCTTTGTCTGATTCTGATCCAATAGTTGTTATACTCTGCTTCTGGCAACATTTTTGTTTACTCTCCCAATTGCCACCAGGGAAAAACATTTCATGGGCAATGATAGAAGCATGAATGAGATAGTTGCTATAGATTCAAGCATTTCTACTACCCAGAAGCCTTAGCCAAATATATCTTCTGGAAATTCTACCTTCATCACCAATTATTCCACACATGGGAGGCAGCAGAATTTATCAGGGGCAGCCCAATGGTTATCATGGACTTTCTCCAATTTCCTCTCCATCCACAATTTGGTCTATCACTCAGTTCATACTCTACGTCCAAAAATATGCCCTGGAATCTGTCTTCTCCTTTGAACTCTTATCTGCCTAATTAGGCTTCAGGTTTCCAAGGCCCCCAAGTCAGCCTAGTTGGTGTCGATGAAAAAAGTCAAAACTCTGTAAAATATTTGAAGAGATTTATTCTGAATCAAATATTAGTGACCAATGGCTCATCGCACAGCCCCAGGGGATCCTGAGAACATGTGTCCAAGGTGGTCGGGCTACATCTTGGATTTATGGGTTTTAGGGAGATATAAGACATCAATCAGTCAATATGCATAAGATCAGTCTGGAAAAGGGGGGGCAATCAAAGTGAGGGGAGTGGGCTTCTAGATCATAGATAGATTCAAGAATTTTCTAGTTGACAATTGGTTGAAAGAGTTATTATCTAAAGACCTAGAGTCGGCCGGGCGCGGTGGCTCAAGCCTGTAATCCCAGCACTTTGGGAGGCCAAGACGGGCGGATCACGAGGTCAGGAGATCGAGACCATCCTGGCTAACACGGTGAAACCCCATCTCTACTAAAAAATACAAAAAAACTAGCCGGGCGAGGTGGCAGGCGCCTGTAGTCCCAGCTACTCGGGAGGCTGAGGCAGGAGAATGGCGGAAACCCGGGAGGCGGAGCTTGCAGTGAGCCGAGATCCGGCCACTGCACTCCAGCCTGGGCGACAGAGCGAGACTCCGTCTCAAAAAAAAAAAAAAAAAAAAAAAAAAAAACACCTAGAGTCAATGGAAGGGAATGTCTGGGTTAAGATAAGGGTTTGTGGTGACCAAGGTTCCCATTATGCAGATGAAATCAATAGAAAATATTTCTTATCAGACGTAAAAGAGTCTATTCTATTTGTATCATGGTCTCTCGTTTTATGTTTATGCTGGTCAGCTGTGCCTGAATTCCAATGGGAGGAGGATATAATGAGGCATGTCTGACCCTCACTTCCCATCATGGCTCGAACTAGCTTTTCAGGTTAATTTTGGAACGCCCTCGGCCAAGAGGAGGGGGTCCATTGGCCAGTTGTGGACTTAGAATTTTATTCTTGGTTTAAGTTAGTATTAGTCACACCCAGCTCTTTTGATTTTGCTCTTTTTCCCTTTTCCCACTCTTTCTGGTTCCAAAGACACCTTTCCTGTGGCACTTTCCTTATTTTGAAATTATTTTTACAAGTCTGTGTTTCCTATAAGGGTAAACTCCTGAAAGACATAGTCTTTTTTTTTTTTTTTCTTTTAACCTGGAAATGGCTCCCAGGCACAATTAAGACCAGACTAATTCATTAACATGCCTAAAGGAAGAGTCCAGAAGGGGTGCAAGGGGCATAGATATTCACAGAAAGCAGAGACAGAGAAAACACACACACAAAAGTTGGCCTTCTCGGATGAGGAGAGGTTCTTTCTGTCTATCTCAAGCTACCTTATTACTTTAATTTGTAGAGATGAGGTTTCACTACGTTGCCCAGGCTGGTTGAACTTCTGGGCTCAAGCGACCCTCCCACCTCAGCCTCCCAAGTAGCTGGAATTACAGTAAGTGTGCACCACAAACACCTGGCTAATTGTTTAATTTTTTTTTTTTTTTTGTAGAGGTGAGGGTCTCACTATGTTGCCCAGGCTGGTCTTGAACTCCTGGGGTCAAGTGATCCTCCCACCTCAGCCTCCCAAAGTGCTGGGATTACAGGTGTGAGTCACTGCACCTGGCCTTAGAATAGGCATGTTTCTCAAGAACCACAGATCCCTGCCACTTTAATCTTTTGATGACTGAGCGAACTTCTCTCAAGTTTAGAGCCTCCTTTGAAGGCCTGCCTGGGAGAAACAAATGGGTCTACTTTGCAGAAAGGAGCTATGATTCCTGTGGTGAATAGAAAAATCAATCAGCATTTCTGTTTGTACACCGGCTTAGGGAAATGCAACTGAGTCCCTGCAGGTTGGTTCTGCCCACCTCCTGTTGACATATACCAATCTGTGAGTCTTCAAGGACTTCAGTAACCTCACTGAGGGAGCTGGCCCCATGTCACTATCATCACAGTTAGCAAAACAAAAAAACAAAAAAAAAAACTTGCCTGGATCTGATTCTTCCACTCAAGAAGTGCTTTTGGGGCTGTATGTCTTTCCATTTCTTTAGGAAGCACTACAAGCAATAGTAGCACTTCCTTTTTTTTTTGAAAATTTACTCTGTGCCAGGCGCATAGTTTTGTTTCTTCCCAGAATACCCTATCAATCTATTTCAACCCTAGCCATCCTTGAAAGCCAACCATTTGTTTACTTATTTAACATTTACCCAGCACTTTCTAGATGCCAATATATGTGGCAATATTGAGATGAGTGATACACAGCTACAGTCCTCAGGAGCTCACCGTGTAATGAGGCAGAAACAGAAACTCTCTAATGAAATAGGGCATAATGATAGAGAGGCGAGCAGGATCCTATGGGATACAGAGGAGGGTCATATAACCCAGCTTTGCAAGGGAGGCTGACTCGAGAGGCTTCATGGAGGAGGTGACACATGAGCTGAGTAGGAGACAGGCAGTGGAGAAGGTGGAGAAAGGCATCCTTGATCAAGTTAGCAAGTAGAAAACCATAGTGGGTGCAGGGTAAAACGAGCAGTGGTTCCACATGTTTATGGAGGACAAGTAAAAGGCCAGAGTCTACTACATCCCAGAGAGAGAGAAGAGATTCAACTGTTCTCCCAGTCTTACTTTCCATGCACCTTGTGTGGTGTGAGCATCCTGCCTCTGCACTTAAAGTGCCTAAAAGATACAGCATTATATGAAATATCTTCCAAGTACAAACCTGCTGTTTCATCTTTAGGGACAACCAAAGACACAGAAATCTGCCCCAATATTGGAGGGAAAACTAATCATGCTAGCTCTTTGTAGAGAAGCAGGAGGAGGACTGTGTACCTGATGAGCATTTAAAGGATTTTCTCAGGTAATTTAGATGTTGCACATCTTTGCTTAGACTTCAGAGCCAACGTTCTCCCGCTCCCATGCGGTTCAAGGGCTTGTCAATGTGTTCACCTGCATTTTGAAATTTTTCCCAAGGAGACTGAATTGTACTGAGTGAGGATGGGTCATATCCCTGAGACAATGCTCTTGCATTTTTTTTCTCTAGAAGAAATGCTCTAGAATGCACAGTAGGCTGACTGGTTTTGATGAGATACCAGTGAGGTTGGCTTTATTTTAAGCAACATGTATACAATAACACGTTCCACCAGAACTAGCAATTTTGTCAGGTTACAGGTTTTCAGGGCTCAGGACACCACTAGTGGCCCACTTGCAGGGTCAGAACACACACTGGAAGTTCCCAATTGCTTCTTCATTTACACAAGTTCAGTAGAAAAAACTACCAATGACAAAGCAGTGACACATGGTGGTGAAGACACTCCCTGCACCAGACCACGGCCGGATGGGGAATTAAAAGAAGGAAAAATCCTTGTAAACTTGATGTTAGAGTCAGAGAAGGGATGATCCAACACCTACAATATGAGCTGAGGGCCAAAGATATTTACTTTTTTCTTTTTACTGTTAGTTCAAATGTGAATTTCCTCTGTTCAACTCCAGACACTCAACTCCAATTTTCTGATATTAACCATTGTAAAAATATTGCCACCATCTTTGTTTTCTGGGCTTATAAGTGGACTAAGTTCCTATGCTTGGTTAGGTGGAATCTTGTCAGTGACCCGAAAATGAAGGCATATGCAAATATCTTCAAAATAGTCTTTTTGAAGCTGCACAGAAAGGAAGATTCGAGAGATGACTCTGTGGTAGGAACGATTCCCCCATCCCTCCCAACCAAGCCAAATCTTCAGCAGGGAGCTGGAATTGGTTTCCGGAATAAGAGGATTATATCCCAACAGTTCAGGAACCTCATGGGGTGACATTCTCATTCAGGTGCCGCCCAAGTTTTTTTTTGTTTGTTTGTTTTGTTTTTGAGACAGAGTCTCGCTCTGTCGCCCAGGCTGGAGTGCAGTGGCCGGATCTCAGCTCACTGCAAGCTCCGCCTCCCAGGTTTATGCCATTCTCCTTCCTCAGCCTCCCGAGTAGCTGGGACTACAGGCGCCCGTCACCTCACCTGGCTAGTTTTTTGTATTTTTTTTAGTAGAGATGGGGTTTCACCGTGTTAGCCAGGATGGTCTCGATCTCCTGACCTCGTGATCCGCCCGTCTCGGCCTCCCAAAGTGCTGGGATTACAGGCTTGAGCCACTGCGCTCGGCCGCCGCCCAAGTTTTGATGACATATGTAACAAGTCTGCCGAGAGGAGAGCACAGAAGTCCCTTCAGAGAAAAAAGGCAATAAAAATGCAGCATCAAGATCCTGATTTATCACGTTCGCATTTACCTGCCAGTCTCCTTGGATACGCCTCTCTGTTGCAGGGTAGGGGTTTTGGTTAGAAATTCTGCTCACATGCTGGGGTTAGTAGCTGCATAATTCAACGGCATGAACCACCCAGGGAAGCTGGAGAATGTTGATTGCTCCCAGATGGATGACTAGGGGGGCACCTGGAGGACCTCAGGGTCTTAAAGGGGCCTCAAAGCAAGCTACTGTTCTTCCTCACTTCTTCTCACTGGAGCACAAGGTGTTTTGCTGACTGCAGAAGGCAGAGATTTGTCAGAACTCCCTTCTGACCTTTATTATTGATGAAGCGATAGCAGATGTGTGGCCTACGTCCCACCCAACAGCTTACTAATCCCCCTACGTGCCCACCTTCACTCTGCATTAGGCCAATTCACCCATGCAGGCCTGGGTGAATGCAGGTCTAGATCATTGTTTTGGATTGTAGTATCCCCCAAATTCACATCAACCTGGGTCTCAGAATGTTACTCTATTTGGAAATGGGGTTAAGACGGATTAGTTAAGATGGGGTCATTCTGGATCAGGGTGAGCCTCAGATTCAATGACTAGTGTCTTTACAATAAGAGATCACAGAGAGACATTCATGGAGAAGAAGCCATGCCAAGATGGGAGAAGATTGGAGGGATGCAGCTATGAGCCAGGGAAGGCCAAGGCTTGCCGGGAGCCCTCAGAAGCCAGTGGAGAGGCATGGAACAGATTCTCCTAGAATCTTTCAGAAGCTTCCAGAATGAACCAACTCTGCTGACAACCTTGATTTTGCACTTACAGCCTCCAGGACTGTGAGAGAATGCATTTATTTGTTTTAGGGCATCCAGTTTGTGGTAACTTGTTTTGGCAGTCCTAGGACACTAATGCAGCAGTCAAGGACAATGATGCTGCCGGAGGCTACGGAGTGAAAAATAAAGGGAAGGACAGAGCCAGGGATGCCCTGGTCCGCTCCCAACTCATCAGGAAGATAAATTACTTTTGAAGGGTATCGGAGTGGGAACTTCATGGAGCTCATTGAAGGGGAGACTTGAAGCAGGCCTTCCCCCAATACCATCACTAATAAAAATCACACTGGAAGAGGAAAATTTTCATGGAAGCTTTAATTATGATTAAGCTACAGTCCCTATGGAATGAACATTCACTCGTACTTCTCTCCTCACTTGTTGGAAAATAGGTAAATGAGCTTATCTCAAGTCCTTAATTAGAACATAACCACATGCAAGGGAGATCTTTTATCAGCATAGATGTTTTTACCCACAGCTTAATGTTTGTACTGTTAGTTTTGAGAAGATGACCACAACTGTTCAAAAGGACATGCCAGACACCTTAGCACATGCAAATAGGCTAAAATTACTAAGGCAGGCAAGACCACTAATAAATGTTATATCTTCAACCACAAGTCTAGGTATGGGCTAGTAAGTAGGAATACTCAATTAAGCGGAGCACATATTTGCCTTGAAAATCATAGTTAATCAAATTCCACTTCTGTCCAAGCCAAACTGAGGGTAGAACCAATTCCAGATGACATAGAGCAAAGAGATAGAGCCTGGTGGCATTGCCCGAGGCCTGGGTGAAGCTGTGCCTGAACCCATCTCTGCCTACTGCCTTTTTAAAGAACTAGACACTGTGCAGAAGGCTGAGTTCATCATCATCCTCAGATCATGGCACTGTATTCAAAATCTCTTCATCTCCAATTAACTCTTACCCCTCTCCCCTTTCCCCATTTCTTCCTACGGGCAATCACTCTAATATGGTTAATATGGAACTTTGTCTGCAGTGGTTGTAGGCCTTTCTAATTTATTCAAATAATTTTATCATATCTTCTTTCTTTTACTTTTGTCACTGAGCAGCCTGTCTCTGAGGTCTATCCATGATGCTACTGTGGTTAACAGCTTTCCCACGGCTTCTGTTTACTGCATACTTCTCCATGGTGTGTATTCACTGTGTTTTTCCGTATCCATACCCCACAACCACCACCACAAAATCCCCTGACAGCAATGAACATGCTGTATGTGTCTCCTGTGGAGCTATGTAACAATTTCCTTGGGTCATAACATTAGCAGTGGGATTGCTGGGTCTGAGGCGGCACTTGATTTGACTAAGTAATGGCTAATTTCTCTGGGTAATGGATGTCAGTCTACATTTCCAATGGCGAGGGTTCTTGTATCTGTATTTGCCACTCAAGGGTTCTTGTGGCTATATTTGCCACTAGCACTTAGCATTATTCAGGTTTCTAATTTTTGCTGGTCAAATTTTAAAAAGGCAATATGTCATGTTTTTATTTATTATTTTACTTTTCTGAGACAGGGTCACACTCTGGAGTACAGTAGTATGAACATGGTTCACTGTAGCCTTGACCCCCAGGGCTCAGTGATCCTTCCAGTAGCTGGGACCACAGGTGTGCACCACCACATTCAGCTAAGTCTTAAAATTTTTGTAGAGATGGGGGTCTCAACATGTTGCCCAGGCGGGTCTCCAGCTCCTGGACTCAGCTCCTGCCTAGGCTTCCCAAAGTGCTGGGATTAGAGGCGTGGGCCACCGCACCTAGTCTCATATTTTTTTAATTGGCATTTTGTTAATCACCGATAACTTGCAACGTCTCTCCATATACCTGTAAGTATTTGGGGTTACCCCTTCTATAAACTGCCTGTTCATATTCCTCACCCACTTTTCTACTGGGGCTGCTTTCTTCTTGTTGGTTCACAAGTGTTCCATATGTAGTATGATATTTAACCCCTTGCTGGTTTTAGAAATTTCAGATATTTCCCCTTTTCTTTCATCTACCCATTAGCTTTGTCCACAGTGAGTCCTTTGTGGATCAGAGATCCTTAATTTTAATGGAATTCTGGCCTGCAGAATTCTAGTTTTTTTCTTTTGGTCTGCAGAATTCTAAAGATGTCATCCCAAGATTCCGTTTCTCTGATTATCTAATCAAACACTAACCTAGGTACTGCAGAGAAGAAACTTTGCTGATGTATATAAGGTTACAAACTTTAAAACAGGGAGATTATCCTGGATTATTTGGGTAAACCCAATCTCATCACTTGAGTCCTTAAAAGCAGTGAAATGTCTCCAGCTGGCATCTGAGAGATGTAGGAGGACAGATGAAGGAGAAGAAGCAAACAGAGGTGTGAATCATGAGACGGGCTTGACTGAATGTTGCTGGCTTGAAAGACTGAGGAAGGTCATGAACCAAGCATTGACTACGGCCTCTAGAAACTGGGAAGCCCCTGGGCTGGCAGCCGGCAAGGAAACAGGGGCCTTAGTCCCACAGTTGCCAGGAAATGAATTTGGCCAACAACTGGAAGGAGCCCGGAAGCAGATTCTCTTCCAAAGCTTCCAGATAAGAGCCCATACCATCTGGCACCTTGATATTAGCCTGGTGAGAGCCTAAGAAAAGTGCCCAACCGAGCCCACTGGGTTCAACCTACAGAACTGTGAGATAATAAGTGAGAGTCGATCAGTTTGTGGTAATTTGTATGGCAGCAAGAGGAAACTAATAGAGAAATCAAACTTGTCAATTTTTGCCTTATGGTTTATGTGTCTGGATTTTTTTTTCAAGTTTTTTCTTGTGCATGCATGAATTTCCAACCTTGTAGGGGGGTTTGCCCCCCCATGAGGGTGAAAATTGGTTCTTGGGAGGTGAAAAAACCCAACTCGTTTATGTTTAAAGCACAGGTATCTATATCTATATCTATCTATATATGCATTATATATGTGTGTATATATGTGTGTGTATATATATAGGAAACCAACATAACTGGCATTAACATCCCCTGTGGAGGGTTGCATTTATGAAAAAAAAGTCTTTAAAAAAACTTCTTAGGAGTTTTTATGAGTTTTAGGTGATAATTAAAAGAGGGTTGCAAAACACTGGCCCCATGTCACAGTGATATTCTTCTACATTTTATTTATTTATTTAGAGACAGAACCTTACTCTGTTGCCCAGGCTGGAGTGCAGTGGCACAATCATGGCTTACTGAAGCCTTGAACTCTCAGGCTCTAGTGATGCTCCCACCTCAGCCTCCCGAGTAGCTGGAACTACAGGTATGCACCACTATGCCTGGCTAATTTTTGATTTTTTGTAGAGATGGGGTCTTACTATGTTGCCCAGGCTGGCCTCAAACACCTGGATACCGGCAATCCACTTGCCTCAACCTCCCAAGTGCTGGGATTACAGGCATGAGCCACTGCACACAGCCTACATTTTGTTTTATTAACTTTATAGTCTTTATATTTCATATTGAGGTCTTTAAGTTATCTAGAATTTTAGTTTACTGAGTTCCTCTAAAAATTTGTATGGAATTTTTATTGAGATTGCATTGAATTTATAGGTTAATTTGGAGAGAATCAACATCTTTATAATATTAAATCATCCTGTCAAGAACGTAGAAAGTCACTTCAATCATTGGGATTATCTTCTGTTTCCTTTACTAGAATTTTAAAGTTTTTTTCCACAGAGGGCCTTTGTTATTTCCAAAACACTAAAACATCTGTGCCTGTTGTGAATGGTGTCTTATTTTCTATTCTGTATTTATTCAAATCTAAGATGCTATCAATGTAAGATGCATCCCAATTTTAGAGACGTTAAAATGTTAAAAAATTTGTCTTATTTTTTCTATTGATTTATTGCTAGTATAAAGAAATACTATTGATTTTTATGGGCTAATCTTGTATCTGGCAATGGTATTTCTAAGTTCTAATAATTTTCCTGCTAATCCTGTTGATTTTCCTAGGTAAATGATGATAGTTTAATCTCTTCCCTTCCAATGTTTTCTTTCTCTCTTTCTCTCACTCTTGCTCTCTCCCTTTCTCATTGGCTATGACCTCTAGTATCATGTAATCATTAGTGGTGAGAGTCAACTATGAATTTTCAGTTTATGGGATCGATAAGTTATTTTTCTTTAGTCAATGTGGTTGAGGTGTCTGAAATTTACAACTCAAGAGCCCTAATGGGTGGATCCTGAGTGCAGAACTATAGCCAATTCTTGAAGCAAACCAACATTTATAGTAATCTATCTTCTCTGCATTGCCTGATATAAATGTAGTGGCTTAGCACCACCTTGGTTTATTATGAAGGCAAATTCTCTTAGAAAGGAGGTGTGGAAGGCCGGGCTTGGTGGCTCATGCCGGTAATCCCAGCACTTTGGGAGGCTGAGACGGGCAGATCACGAGGTCGGGAGATCGAGACCATCCTGGCTAACACAGTGAAACCCCATCTCTACTAAAAATACAAAAAATTAACTGGGCGTGGTGGTGGGCGCCTGTAGTCCCGGCTACTCGGGAGGCTGAGGCAGGAGAATGGCGTGAATCCGGGAGGTGGAGCTTGCAGTGAGCTGAGATTGCACCACTGTACTCCAGCCTGGGCTAGACAGTGAGACTCCATCTCAAAAAAAGAAAAAAAAAAAAAAAAAAAAAAAAAGAAAGGAGGTGTGGGCAGGAAGAGAATAACTGCTGGGTTTAGTACCAAATAATAATTAAGATAATTATAAAGATAATGATGATCTATCTATCTTTATGAATTTGCATTTTTAAAACAATCCTTTATCACGTTTGATTCATGGCAGTCCTAACAAGCTGGACAGGAAAAGAATCATTGTGTTTGTTTTCCACATGAGGAAAGGAGAGCTTGAGTTTCTATTTGGGTCCAATGATAGTTTTTTGGGGATTGGTTTTCAAGGGCGGGAGGAGCAGGGTAATAGGATAGTAGAGAGTCCCTGGACCATGAAGAACTGGGAGAGTTGCTTATTTAAAACATCCTGCAAAGCAGGGCTCAGATAATGAACTAAACACTAGAGGATGAGCCAAATCAGAAATAATACTGGATCTGAATGGAGAAGGAGGGCCAATGAGTGGCCCAGAACTGCAACTTTGAACCAGTTTCTAGACTAGAGTTCCACAGAACCCAGTTCCGTGAAAACTTGTTATTGCAAAAGGAGCCCACGTCATAACTTAAATTTGTGTGCCATGTTATGTTTGTGTATACAGTAAAGGACTTCAACATGGCAACTCTGTTTGCAATTTTGTTAAAGGTCTTTTAGCCCTGGAATCAATCAGGCAATCAGGATTCCACTAGGGAAACAGAATCAGTAAGTTTATATATTAAGACATGTATTGCAAGGAATTGGCTTAAGCCATTATGGGGACTGCCTAGACAAGTTTGATATCCGTAGGGCAGACCATGAGGAAGGAAGCCTGGAACCCCAGGTGCAGGAGCTGAAGCTATAGTCCTACAGTTAGAATTTCCCCTTCCTTGGGGAAGCCTCAGTTCTGCTCTTAAAGTCCTTCAACTGATTAAATCAGGCCCATCCAGATGATCCAATATATCTTCTTTGTTTAAAATAAACTGATTATATAGACTAATATGGTTTGGCTGTGTCCCCACCCAAATCTCATCTCTGATTGTAATCCAAATTGTAATCCCCATGGGTTGAGGGAGGCACCTGGTGGGAGGTTATTGGATCATGGGGGTGGTTTCCCTCATGCTCTTCTCATGATGATGAGTAAATTCTTATAAGATCTGGTTATTTGATAAGTGGCACTTTCCCCTTCTCTCTCTCCCTCCTGCTGCCATGTAAGACATGCCTTGCTTCCCCTTTGCCCTCTGCTATGATTGTACGTTTTCTGAGGCCTCCCTAGCGATGTGGAACTGTGAGTCCATTAAACCTCTTTCCTTTATAAATCACCCAGTCCCAAGTAGTATCTTTGTAGTAGTATGAAAATGGACTACTACATAGACATTAACCACATCTGTAAAATACCTTCACAGCAACAACTAGTTAGTGTTTGATTGAGTAGCTGAAGACCACAGCCTAGCCAAGCTGGCACCTAAAACTCACTGTCACAGCCTCTGTGACAGTGTGCTGGAGAGCAATGTCCACTCTGTTGAGTCCATTCTCAGATGAGTCCATTGAGTCAAGACAAAGAGGCTGTGAATAACAGCAAATTCCGAATTGCCCAGAAATGAACAGAGTAGGATGATGGCATGAGCTTCTCCCTCCCATGTGACCTTGCACAGCCTCCCCTTACTTGCTGCTGACTGGTTTATAGGAGCATATGAGCGCTCTACCGGTGTAATAGAAACTCAGAGAGAAATTTTAAGACTGAAATTTTCACCCTCTGTGACCTAGCTGCCTCACCTTGACTCTTTGCTGTCATTGAAAACACTGCAAAATAGACTGAGCGGATAAGATATTTGTAATGTGAAGTTTTGTGTTTTGTATTTTTTTTTTTTTTTTTTGAGATGGAGTCTCACTCTGTTGCCCAGGCTGGAGTGCAGTGGCATGATCTCGGCTCACTGCAACCTCTGCCTCCCAGGTTCAAGCGATTATCCTGCCTCAGCCTCCAGGAAGAGTAGCTGGGATTACAGGTGCATGCCACCACGCCTGGCTAATTTTTGTATTTTTAGTAGAGACAGAGTTTCACCATGTTGGCTAGGTGGGTCTCGAACTCCCAACCTCAGGTGTTCTACCTGCCTAGGCTTCCCAAACTGCTGGGATTACAGGCATAAGCCACAGTACTCAGACTTCTTGTGCTATTTTTTTGTATTTTATTAACATTTGTGTTTACAGTTTCTTTTGAGGGTCATGTGGTGAGTTGTCAAGATGAGGTATGATAGGATGGAGGAGAGTTCCAGGTCTAGACCTATAGACAGTCCTGGTAAAATCAGTGATGGAAAATCACACACAGGACCCGAAACTGAAGTCATCAATGAGGAATTACAGTTTCTATGGACTGAATGCCTGTGTCTCTGGCCAAAATTCACATATGAAACCCAACCCAACCCCAGTGTAATAGTATCTGGAGGTGGGGGCTTTGGGAGGTGATTAGGTGGTGAGGGTGGAGCCCTCATGAATGGGACTGGTGCCCTTATAAAAACGGACACCGAGAGATACCCTCTCTCCCTCTGTTACATGAGAATACAGCAAGAAGGCAGCCATTGTAAACTTGGAAAAGAGTTTTTACCAAGAACCCATCCATGCTGGCATCCTGGTCTCAGACTTCCAGCCTCAAGAACTTTGAGGAATAAATGCTGTTTAAGCCACCCAATCTATGGTATTTTTCTTATAACAGCCAGAAGTGACTAAGATGACCATCTTCAGGACACAGAGAAGTTGCTCCTTGTGATGAAAGCCACTCTTCAATGAGCTTTGTGCAGGCTGGTGATCCACATGGTCCTACTCCCCGCCCCACCCATGTGTCTCTGTGGCAAACAACTCACAAGTGCAACAGTGGCCTGGCCCGCTGAAAACACACTGACCTACAGGCCACTGCTATTGGTAAGGTAAGAGGCTATTTTAAATGGCAATTGAAATCTCAAAGAGTGGAAAACTTTTGTTAAAAGTCACCCTCAGATGGGCTGGGCACAGTGGCTCAAGCCTGTAATCCCAGCATTTCGGGAGGCCGAGACGGGCGGATCACGAGGTCAGGAGATCGAGACCATCCTGGCTAACTCGGTGAAACCCCGTCGTCTCTACTAAAAAATACAAAAAACTAGCCGGGCAAGGTGACGGGCACCTGTAGTCCCAGCTACTCGGGAGTCTGAGGCAGGAGAATGGC
>NC_045443.1:102069103-102119942 GCF_002776525.5 Piliocolobus tephrosceles
GAGGGGGGGGGGGGGGGGCGCGACCCAGCCACCGCTCCCCACCCGGGGGGACAAAACGGGGCCCCCCCAAAAAAAAAAAAAAAAAAAAAAAAAGTCACCCTCAGGCACAGGAAGCAAGATCTAGTAGCAGAAATTATTGGCCAGAAAAGAGAAGGCCACACAGGTGGTGAGAATCTAATAATGCCTGTAAAATTTCAGTGAGTAAACTGCCAGGACAAGATGCAGTATGAGGGATTGGAAAGGTTTCACTCTCAGGGAATACAATATCAATCAATGTATTGATGGGATGTCACGTGATGCTGAAGAGGTTCGTGCAATAAACTGAAAAGCAATATCTTCTCTGTCTAGGTTGATGTGTCAACAGATTTTGCCAATACATGTCTTAGTATTTGTAAGGCTTATAAATGGTGAAACTCAAGAATACGTTTTCTGCTGCAAAGAGCTGTCCAAAACAAATATATATACTTGTTTTGGGCAGCTCTTTGCAGTAGAAAACATATTTTCAATATATATTTTCTATATTTTTTGCGTGTTATTATTTTTCTATTAAAACTTTATTGAGGTATAACTGATATACAATAAACTGCATAATTTAATGAGTTTTGATATAATTGTACATCTGCAAAACCATCACCACAATCAAGATAATGAACACACTTATCACCTCCAAAAGCTTCCTCATGCCCTTGTATATATAATCCATTTTTCTCTACTCCCCACCCTTGTCCCCAGTCATTGATCTGCTTTCTGCTACTATAGATTAGTTTGCATTTTCTAGAATTTAATATAATGCAGTTGTAGGTACAGTCATGCATCACATAATGACATTTCAATCAATGATGGACTGCATATACATGACAGTGGTTCCATAAGATTTTAATGCTGTATTTTTCCTGTGCCTTTTCTATGTTTAAATATGTTTAGATACACAAATACTTACCATTGTGTTAAAATTGCCTACTGTATTCAGCACAGTCACGTGCTGTACAGTTTTGTAGTCTGGGAGCAATAGGCTCTATCAGATAGCCTAGGTGTAGTAGGCTGTATTATGTAGCCTAGGTCTACACCTAGGCTGCGTGATACAGCCTATTGCTCCCAGCCTAGACCATGTAGGTTTGTCATAGAGTATACTCTATGATGTTCATACAATAATGAAATTGCCTAACTCTACACTTCTCAGAATGTATCCCTGTCATTGAGTGACCCATGACTGTATCCTTTTGTGTCTGGGATGAGAAAGAAGGACTTCTTGTGGAATGCGCACTCTTGAGACTCAGCTGCCATGCAAAGCCCAAGTTAGCTGTGTGGAGAGGTCACGTGGAGAGAGCCTTCCAACCATCCCCACTGTGGTGTCAGACAAATGAGCAAAGCCATGCTGAATGTTCCAGCCCCAGCTGCCACCTCACTGAAGCCATACAAAAGACTTCAGGTAAGAGCAGCAGAAATGAGCCAGCTGGTCAACCCACAGAATGGTGAGATGTAATACAATAGTTGTCAGTTTAGCCATTACATTTTGGAATGGTTGATTATGCAGCCACAGATAACTGAGCAATCTAATATTCAACCCCTGTCAGAAGTTCCCAGGATAATGAAAGTCACCTTACTGTAGAGCGACATCTGCCCTTTTCTGGTCTTTGGGCACTTTGTTCCCGTGACTGAAAAGGAAAAGTCAGCCTCTGCCTTCCTCTCTGATCCTGCAGCCAGTAGCCAGACTCCTCAGCCCAGGCAGACCCATCTCCGTCCTGCCCAGAGCAGAGTTGGGGGCTTCCGTGGCTCAGGCGTGTGGACTCACATTCGCTTCTGCACCCCTACCTCAGAAGCATTTGGTGCCTGCACCCTGTCACCCCCTCCTGCCTTTTCTCCTGCTCTCAGGTAGAAACTACCCATAACTTGTTAAGCTGCAGATTCCTGGGCTATGCTGCCACAGATGCCGTTTCAGTCAGTCTAGGGCTTGGCTGAGCAGGATGTGGAGTTTTCCACTGCAGACGACTGTGACACAGGACAATGATGGGATGATATTCAGACCATGTTTTCAGAAACTCTGCCCCGGATTCACAAGGCTTTTCTGGTGTTCAAGGGGCATTTCCTTGTTATGAGCTGTTCTTGATAAGTGAGAGTGAGCATGCATGAGAATGTGTGTGAGTACGTTATGTGTAAGCACGTGGTGGGACTGAATATGAGTGTGACCCAGCACGTTTGTGTGTGTGTGTGAACATATGATTATAGTGTATGGGAAGGAGGTGGGGCAGGGCAGAAGTCCTGGGGTACGACACAGGGTTGGGTGTCCCTGGCAGGAAGACACAAGCCCAGGATGGGGTGTAGGTGCCTGGTGAGGACGAGAAGGGCTGGGGCGGTTGCACCAAATGACAAGGCCTTTGAGATGGGAGTCGGTGAGCTATAGGACAACGTGTTCCCCACACTTGTGGCCAGCAGCTCCAAGCAGCTGCTCCACCTTCTTTCCCTAAAAACACATGTGCCTGTGGTCAGTCTGAGTCCAGAAGCCTCATGTTATAAAAAGGTATCCTGTGCAGGGCAATGGAAAAAGAGGGCAAAGAAAGACCGTATGTACCTGGGAAAGGATCTGGGACTCGCTGGAGCTTGGCAGGCAGCTTGGCCCTCCCATGGCATGTGGCCATGTGGCCAAACCACATTAGCTTTGGTGCTGGATGGGCCCAGCGGTGGGGGATTTCGCCCTTATTTTTCTACTGCCCCTGTTTAAGGTGGACTCCTGGTGCTTGAGGTACACCTGCATTGTGGCGTGCTTTAAAAAATTATCCGCTCCCGTTTGGAAAGTGAAAGACATAATAATAGTAATAATAACAGCTGCTAGTGTTTATGTAGCAGAGTCCACCGTTCCAGACATCAAAAGCTAAGTGCTTTTGGGGCAACTTGGGTGATCACAGACATTTTCTGGAATACTGATCCTGAAACCAATTTTAAAGCAAAGTACAGATATAAAGAAAAATGCACAAACCATAAGTGTGCCCCTCAATGAGTTATCACAGGGGAGCACACCTGTGTGACCAGGTGAGCCTGCTCAGCCCCCTGGAAGCCACCCTGGGATCCTGCACAACCTCTAACCCCCTCCTCCTTCCCAAAGGTAATTGCTGTCCTGACTTTGTACACCATGGGTTAGATTTGGCTGTTTATGGCTGGGCGCAGTGGCTTAGGCTGCCACCTAAGTTTGGGAGGCCAAGACAGGTGGATCACTTGAGGTCACGATTTTGAGACCAGACTGGCCAACATGGCAAAACCCAGTCTCTATTAAGAACACAAAAATTAGCCAGGCGTGGTGGCACATGCCTGTAATCCCAGCTACTTGGGAGGTTGGGCAGGAGAATTACATGAACCTGGGAGGAAGAGGTTGCAGTGAGCAGAGATCAGGTCACTGCACTCCAGCCTGGGCAACAGAGCAAGACTCTGTCTTAAAAAAAATAAAATAAAATAAAGATTTGCCTGCTTATAAACTTCACATGCATTGAACCATAGCCTATGTAGTTTTTTGTGGCTGCTTCTTTACTCCACATGGTACTTGTGAGATTCATCCTTGTGGCTTGTGGTTGCCTGTGATAGTTTTTCTTTCATTTTCTTTCCTGTATAGTATTCCATTGTGCGACTATACCACCTTTTTTTTTTTTTTTTTTGGAGACAGGGTCTCACTCTGTTGCCCAGGCTCACTACAGCCTCCACCTCCCAGGTTCAATCAATCCTCCCACATCAGTCTCCCAAGCAGCTGGGGCTACAGGCATGCACCACCACACCTGGCTAATTTTTTTTTTTTTTTTTGGAGATGGGATTTCTCCATGTTGCCCAGGCTGGTCTCAAACTCCTGTGCTCAAGTGATCTACCTGCCTCGGCCTCACAAAGTGCTGGGATTACAGGCTTAAGCCACTGTGCCTGGACTATGCCACATTTAATTTATCTATTCTGGAGTTGATAGAGGATTTTTTTTTCCTTCTGGTTTGGGTAGCTCCACTTTTTACTGTTTTACTATTATTTTATGTCTCTGTGCAGCTCACAGTCAAAAGTGCTGGATTCACATCCTGGATACTCTACTTACCCGCTCTGTGAACTTTGGGAAAACTATTTAGCTTTTCTGAGTCTCATTTGTCTCTGCAAGCAATAATGCCTAATTTCCCTTGGTTTCCTCTTCAATCAGCAAGCATTTATTGGTCACCTGCTATGTGCCATCATTCTAGGAGATTTAGCAGTGTCTGACACAAAGATCCATGTTCCACATGTTTGTTCCTTTGTCCCTTCAGGTCCCTGTCTTTGGGAAGCTCTTTTTGTCCCAGATCCATCCTTCTTCTTCCTTACCCCCACCCACGTTTTTGCTTTGTTATTTTCTGCTCATCCTTCTAGACTGAAGTCTGACATCCTTTCCTTTCCTCTAGGAAGCCTTACATGGCGCCTGGCAGAGTACTGGCCACTGTTTACTGAAATGTTGGGGGCTCGGTTTGCACGCCTGTGAGCTTCCTCAGGGCAAGGGCTGATTTCCTGCACCTTTGGCATCCGCAGTGCCTATTCCAGGGTGAAGCTCAGGGTAAAGTCTTAGTACAAGTCAAGGAGAACTTTTTTGTACGTGTAGCCAAATAAGCCAGTGTGGTGGCCACTCAGGTCGTATCTGCTGAGTTAGCACATCAAGACGGTAGTCCTGCCCCTGAAACCAGAACTTATTCCAGGTGGTTTTCAGGGGGTTCAGCCACATTACGGGGGTGATTAGGTATGAAGAGCCCTGGAGTTCTTTGGGCAAAAAAACTTGTTCTCTCCAAGCCTCGATTTTGTCCGTTAAATGGCTACCTTTACAAGGTTATCTGGGAGACTTAGAGACAGTATACTCGGAGTGCCTGGCATCTAAGAATAACGACTTCATTGATTGAAAGCTTATTATATATTCAGCTTAAAAGGCACTTTACATATTTTAACTAATGTAATCAACACAACAGACCATGATGGAGGAGTTGTCACTATTTGTATCAACTTACAGATGAGGAAACTGAGGCACTGAGTGTTTAAGGGACTTGCCTAATGCTACACTGACATAGCCAGTAAGTGGTAGAACTAGGAAGGAGACTGGTCTTGACTGCTACAGCCTACCTTGCCCAGGAGCTGCAGCTGCCACCCAGAGACCCAGCTCAGAAACTTCGAGACAGCATGGTAGCACAAAAGGCTGCAAAAACCTTCCTGATCTTTCTCTTCCCCATTCCTTTAGGGCCAGTTCAGGCAGTAAAGTTGCAGCTGCCTTTGAAGTCTTCTCCCTTCTCTCCTGATGAGGCCTCGGGAAAATGAGTCGTTTCCTTATCTCAGCAGCAAAGAAATTGTCCAAAGACAGCAGTAGCATCTCTGTGGGAAGCTCAGGAATACTAATGATAAAACAAATTGATAAATTCAATTTCAAACGTGTTGATGAGAAAAACTAATTGATAAGCTCATTCATTTATTTAACAAGTATTTATGGAGTACCAACTCCATACCAGTGTGGAGAATTAACTCTAAACAAAACAGTGGAGGCCCCTGGCCTGATGAAGCTTATGTTCTTGAGTTGGGATGTTACCAGAGGCGAATCTGTAGTGGTCTGCAGCAACCTCAGTTCTTGCCTCTTTAGGAGAAAGAATTTGACGGAGTGGCAGAAGGGAGAAGGAGAGACTGAGGCCAGTTTTAGAGCAGGAGTGAAAGTTTATTAAAAAGCCTTACTGGCCAGGTGCGGTGGTTCACACCTGTAATCGCAGCACTTTGGGAGGCTGAGGCAGGCGGATCACCTGAGGTCAGGAGTTCAAGACCAGCCTGGCCAAAATAGTGAAACCCTGTCTCTACTAAAAATACAGAAAATTAGCTGGGCATGGTGGCATGCACACGTAATCCCAGCTACTCAGGAGGCTGAGGCAGCAGAATCGCTTGAACCTGGGAGGCGGAGGTTGCAGTGAGCCGAGATCGCGCCAGGGCACTCCAGCCTGGGCAACAGAGTGAGACTCTGTCTCAAAAAAAAAGAAAAAAAAAGTTTTACTGCAGAAACAAAAGGAAGGAAAGTATACTTGGAAGAGGACCAAGTGGGTGACTTACAAGACAAGTTTGACCTTTTGACTTGGGGTTTTATATGTTGGCACGCTTCTGGGGTCTTACGTCCCTTCTTCCATGATTCTCCCCTTGGGAGGGGCCGTCCGCATGAGCAGTGCCTATCAGTGCTTGGGAGCGGAGCATGCGCAGTGTGTTTGCTAGAGTTGTACGCATGCTCACTCGAGACGTTCTTCCCTTACCAGCCAATGTCCTTTAGGAGGTTATATACCAGTTAAACTCCACCACTTTGCCTCTTAGGGCACATGTGTGTGCCCACTCACTCAACTGCTAAGATCTTACCGGGAAGCTACTGATCACCAGTTTCAGGTTTTTCCCTTCTATAGGGCGACTGCATTCCCCTGGCACTGGCTGGACCAATTATTATTTTGGAGAGACAGTTAACAACTTCCTGACCATCACCTGATGGTCTCCTGACATTCTTGGTGGTTGGTGGGGGAGCCTCTCCTGCCCTGTTCATGTCTGACTAGCTACCTACTGTAACAGTGTAAATCTCTTTTTAACACTTTCATTTACAGGAAAGAAAATGCAAGAATGAAAAAAAAAAAAAAAAAAAAAAAAGACCTAAATACCAAAATTTGGACAACCTAAAAAGGTAAAACAAGGAGAAGTGACAGAAAAAAAAACTTAGACTTCTTGAAATAATTAATGAAAGGATGTTTTGAAATAGCAAGTTTGTCCAGTATAGGTATAATGAAATTTGATTTACCCAAATTCCATTTTTTTCCAAGAATTTGTGGTATAATATGAAGCTTACCTTTCACAGTAAAGGCAAGGTCATCCCCCCCTTGGAGGACGTGGAGGACGTGGTGCTGCTGATGACTCTTGAGACATCTCAATCTATAGTGGCTTCAAAATTTATGCCTTCAGCTCTGCCTCCTCCCCATTCCCAAGCTTCAAACTCAAATATTCAGCTGCCTGCTTGTCTATAGATTCTCTTGGATGTATAACAGCATCTCAGCTCCAGCATAACCAAAAGATAATTCTTGATTTGCACCCAAATCTTGTTTTTGTTTTTTTTCCCCTTAGTCTTTACCACTTCCTTAAATGGCAACACCTATTCAATTGCTCAAGTCAAAAACTTAGGAGGCACCCATAGTCTTTATTGTGGCTATCAATAGCAAAGGCAGCTATTGTTCAATTGAGGGTAATAGAGACCCCAAATAACTGTGCCTTAAAGAAACAGAAATCTACTTTGTGTATTTCTTCCTCCTGTAGAGAGGGAGGTGAGTAATCCAGACTTCCTAGTGTGTCTAAACTCCATGAACTCCTTAGGTATACAGGCACCTTTCAGATCATTGTTCCACCATCCCTGGATGTGGTCTACCTCTTCATGACACAATACGACAGCAAAAGCACCAGTCATTGCATCATGGGTCCAAGTAGCAGGACCCCTGTAGGAAGGAGGCATGAAAAAGAAGGGGCAGAGAGCATATACTAGCTATCTTTTAAGCAAGGTAATTTTGCTAATACGTCATTGGAAAAACTTAGTCACATGACTACATCACCTAACTATAAGAGAGGCTGGGAGATGTAGTTTTTATTGCAGGCAGTCACGTGCTTAGCTAAAACTTGGAAGTTTTATTGCTATGGAAGAATAGGCCAAATATTGGGGTGGGTGGGGGTGGCCAAAAGTTCCTGCCGTATCTGGGTTGCATCTCTAGGCTACCGGGCCTCTGCCTGCTTTTTAACCCCAACTCCTTGACCATGTTCAACACAATGTAGCCATTCTGGTCACTTCTAATGTCCTTTGAATACATCAACCTTATCCCTGCCTTAGAGCCTTTGTGCTGCCACTCTCTGCCCCTGAGATGCACCCTCCAGATTTGCACATGGTTGACTTCTCATTATTCCAGTTGTGGCCCAAATGTCAGATCCTTACTGGGCATTCCCTTGACCACCCTTTCTAAGGCAGTGCTTCTGCACCAGCCAGCTTCGATCACATAACCCCATTTCATTTTCCTCAAAGTACTCCAGAGTCACTCTCTGAAAATATCTTCCACTTGGTTTTGTGTGTGTGTGTCTCCCTGTTACAGTGAGTAGCTAGTCAGACATGAACAGGGCAGGAGAGCCCCCCACCAAGAATGTCAGGTGACCATCAGGTGATGGTCAGGTGGTTAACCGTCTCTCTAAAATAATAATTGGTCCCAGCCAGCCCCAGAAAAAGGTAGTCTCCCTATAGAAAGGAAAAACCTGAAACTGATTATTAGCAGCTACCTGATAAGATCTCAGCAGTTGGGAGAGTGGGCTCACACATGAGCACTAAGGAGGAAAATGGTGGAGTTTAACTGGCATATGGTCTCCTAGGGACATTGGGCTGGTAAGGGAAGAACACTGTAAGTGAGCATGGGTACCACTCCAGTAAACACACTGCGCATGCTCCCCTCCCAAGTGCCGGCAGCCCACCCCAAGGGAAGAATTGAGAGAAGGAACGCAAGACCCTGGAAGTCTGCCAACATATAAAACCCCAAGTCAAAGGTCAAATCGTGCACTTGCCATTCATGTTGCCCGCTTGGCCCTCTTCCAAATATATTTTCCTGCCTTTTGTTTCTGACGTAAAGCTTTTTAATATACTTTCATTACTGCTCTAAAGCTTGCCCCAGTCTCTCCTTCTGCCTTCTACCCCTTAGTTGAATTCTTTCTTCTGAGGAGGCAAAAATTGAGGTTGCTGCAGACCCCTACAGATTTGCTGCCAGTAACACATTTTGGTACCATGTGACTTGGATAACTTTCACCACTAAGGATACGATCTAAGAAACATGAAATTATAGCATCAAACAGGAGCTTTCTGATCCCAACACCTGCCTGGAGTGAACTCCATCTGAAAAATCCTGGTCTATTAGCCCTGGTAGGGGCTTCTCAGATCTACTTGGCCAATGTTTCACAGGCATCAATTTATGGAATGGCCCCTGGATTTCAGGGAATATTTTCTCACTGGTTAAACTTTTAGTGCTGAAGTTATTTACATTCGACCCACCTAGACACAAATGGACAAATACCTTATTCTCCATGGTCAAGCCAAAACTGGGAATTTTTAATGAATCTATATATACATATAATTTTTACGAGGATTTGTAGATTGTATTAAGATAATGAATATGAAAGAAAGCTTAATAAAAAGTTCCCAAGTCTACGAATGTAGTGAGTGCTTACCACATTATTTGTGCTGAGACGCATACACACTCATACGTAACTATGCAATTTTCATGTGTAATGGTCAACAATTTAGGTATTTTATAATTCCCACTCTCATCTGACAGATAAGAAAACAGGCCACCAACCTATTGTGGGGAGGCCGGGGGTGGGAGGGATAGCATTAGGAGATATACCTAATGTAAATGACGAGTTAATGGGTGCAGCACACCAACATGGCACATGTATACATAAGTAACAAACCTGCACGTTGTGCACATGTACCCTAGACTTAAAGTATAAAAAAAAAACAACAGGCCACCAAATGCGCGCATGCATTTGTATGTGTATGTATGAGATGTGTATATATGAGATGAGTATATATACGAGATGTATATGTATATGAGATGTATATATAAGATGCATGTGTATACATATATGTTAAATGTATATGTTAAAATATCGAAAAAACACACACTGGCCCTATCTCTTCCATATATATGCAGTCATCCACACCAACCCTAGGCTATGAGGCTTCTCTCTCCAGAGAAAGAAAGGCTCCATCTAGAGCAAAAAGGTCATTCATCAGATTTGGATATTGAAGTAGCATGAAAAGCCAGAATTTACCCAAAGAGAAAATAATTTCTCTATTTCCCTCATATATATATATATGGAAGAGTTAGGGTCAGTGTTGACAGGAGATGGATCTGAGCATGGACTTGGTGATGGGGAGTCCCAGGAACTGGCCTGATGAGGGGGAGACCAATTCTTTGGTGAACTGATTGCCCTGTCACCTGCTGAGTGGAGAGGGTAGAGATGGACACATGGGAATGGTGAGAAACTGACATTTTACAATAACAATGACACGGGGCTTGAGTGTTTGTTCACATTACACCTAGAAGTATCCAAAAATGTAGTGAATGGTAAGAAGGAGAGAAATCAACATTTAGTCCAATAAGTAATAAACACAACCTCTGGAAGGGACATGTCTCTCAGCTCTACACTCAGTGGTTCAGATTCCACGCCACTCCTGCTTCTCTCTAAGAATCAGCTGGGTGTATAGAAGAGAACTCAAGGGCCATCTTGGAGGCAGGGGAAGAAGGGCCTGGGTCGGGGATCCCCACAACCACCCTCAGCTCCAAAGACTTGCTAGGAGGACTCATGGGACTCAGCATATAGTCACAGTCATGGCTATGATTTATTACAATGAATGGGTGCAAAATAAAATGAGTGAAAGGAAGAGACACATGGGGCAAAGCTGGAGGAGACCAGGTGCAAAATTCCAAGAAGTCACACAGAGTATACTTAGTTCATTTTGAAAGAGTTGTGACAACCTGTGTGGAATGCTGTCTACCAGGGAAGTGCTACTAAGCCTAGGAGTCAGTCCAAGGATTTTACTGAGGGTAAGTCATATAAGTATCTGTGGCCTAGGATGTACCAGAAGTCCGGGCTTCCAGAAGGAAGGCAGGTGTTCAGCATAAACCACATTTTTGTACAAAGAGTTCAGGTGCAGCGAGCTGCTCTTGTCCTTTCTGGGACTGCTGGGAACCCACCCCAAATCCAAGTTCATAGATGCTAGCCAAGGGCCAACCTTGCAAGCCGTCTCAAACTGACTATGTTTACTCTTTTGTGCCCGAGGCCTCAGAGCCACATGTATCTCCCTCATCCCTAGACTGGAGGCCATTGAGTCACAATAGGTTCTAAGTTCTGCTGCAGGCCATTTGCTCTCTGGAGCCCTGTACATCCCGGGCAGGCCATGGGAAGCCAGGAGGGTTGTGGCAGGCCATCTAGCCAGCCAGGTACTTCCTTCCACCAATGGCTGGATGTGACCACATGGGCACTTCTTTGCCATGCTCTCCCCTCCACTGGTACACATGGGGAAGTTTAGCATGACCTCCTCACTGTCTAGTAACCTAAGTGCCCCTTGGGTCCTATCATCCATCTGTGTTTGTCCCGAGGTGGGGGATAGGAAGGGGAACAGGAAGGCTGGCATCTGAACTGCTCCCTCTGCCTCTTTCTCTTTTCTCCTGCCCACAGAACACTGAGGTGGGAATACATGGCTTCCCATGTCTCCAAAGCCACTACATCATATCTGGAGTAAAACTGGCACCTGGGCAGCCAGTTTTAGCTGTTGTTAATGTGTTAACACATTATATGACCTAATGGCCGTATAACAGGACCTTGGGGAGTATAGAAAATCCTTTTTTCTCTTGGCAAATTCTGGCTTTTTATGCTACTTTTTTTTTTTTTTTTTTGACACAGAGTCTTGTTCTGTCACCCAGGTTGGAGTGCAGTGGCGCCATCTCAGTTCACCACAACCTCTGCCTCCAGGGTTCAGGCAATTCTCCTGCCTCAGCCTCCCAAGTAGCTGGGATTATAGGTGTGCACCACCATGCCCCAGCTAATTTTTTTTTTTTTTTTTTTTTTTTTGTATTTTTAGTAGAGACAGGGTTTCACTATGTTGGCCAAGCTGGTCTCGAACTCCTGACCTCAGTTGATCCACCTGCCTTGGCCTCCCAAAGTGCTGGGTTTACAGGTATGAGCCACAGTGCCCAGCATTATGCTACTTTAATATCCAAATCTGATGAGTGACCTTTTTGCTCTAGATGGAGCCTTCCTTACTGTGGAAAAAGAAGCCTCATTGCCTAGAGTTGGTGTGAATGACTGCAAAGGTGAGTGAAATTTCATATCCCCCAATTTCATTCCATGATTTTCGTTCCAGAAATGATAGTTTGCATTTGTAAATGTGCTTTCATGAACTTTTGGTCATGATAACTCAGAGACTGAAGTAGACATGTCCATTATACAGATAAAAACACTGAGTCAAAGAGGGCTAGTTAATGGTGGGGTCTGGGCTTGAATTTACATCTTCATACTTGACTCCAGTAAACTTCTTCCTTCATATTATTTGTTGCTAGCATCAGATCTTTATTGTCTCTTGTAATCTGTGGGCAGGAGCAGATTCTGTAAAGAATATCTGTTCTTTCCTGTCCACGAAATGACCTCCCAAATATATTCCTGTCCTAATCCATGGAACCTGTGGTTATGTTACCTTGAATGGCAGAAAAGACTTTGCAGATGTGACCCAATTAAGGATTTTGAAATGGAGAGATTATCCTGGATTATCTGGGTAGACCTGATGTAACTACAAGTATCCTTGTAAAAGGGAAGCAGGAGGAGGGGTGGAGGGGGGAAAGAGAGAGAGAGGAAGAGAGGAAAAGAAGAGGAGAAAAGAAGAGAAGAAGAGAGAGAGGAAGACAGAGGCTATACGATGGCTTTGAAGATGGAGGATGGGGCCATGAGCCAAGTGATGCAAGTGACGGACCTCCAAAAGCTAGAAAAAGACTAGCAAACAGACCTTTTCCCCACAGCCTCTGGAGGGGAAGCAGCCTTGCTGACACCCTGATTTTAGCCCACTGAGACTGGTTTTGTACTTTGGAACTCCAGAACTGTAAAATGATACATTCGTGTTGTTTGAAGTCACTAAGTTTGTGGTAATTTGTTACAGCAACGATAGCAAACTAATACATGCAGTATCCTCTCTTATTAACTATAATAGAATTCATCTCAGCCTCTCCAGGTAGTTGCCTCTTGGAGACACCACCTGGCTCCATTCTTGGTCTGGTGATGTGAGTGGGGCTGACCCCACTCATGGCTCCAGGACAGAACATAGCCTCCAGGCCTGGGCATCAAGCATGCTATGTTCTCTGGTCACAGTGGCTGGTCAGGGGTGAGCAAGACCCTTCAGAAGGCAGCTCTAGACTCTTGCTGGAGCTGTTAGGAAGGGGGTATGTCCTTTCTACAGTGGATACTGAGCTGAAGGGAAACCTGGAGCAGGTGGGCAGCCACTTGAGAATGAAGACAACACAAAAGAAAGCTGAGCCAAGGACTGGAAAGAGAGGCATTCTCCTTAAGACACAGCTAGAAACCTGAATCAGGTCATGTCTAAAGAGAGCTTAAAGATCCCAATGACAGGAGCCAATCAAGTCTTTTTGTTTAAGCTAGTTGGAGTTGAAGTTCTGAACCCAGATGTTTCTGACTAATAGTGTTAGGTTAGGAGTCACCTAAATTGGATTATCTGATGATTGATTTTGTGGAAGTTCAACACTATGGAGCACCATCCAGTACCACCCAAAAGAAGGCATGTTAGTACCCAAATGCCATTGATCTTACAATTAAAACCAGGGAGAAAATTTGAGTCCCTTTCCCCCAGAGGATGTTCCTGCTGAGAGTTACTACTTCAGTTCTTTTTATTTAACAAATCCTAACCCTTCTACATCAGTATATTGCTTCCTCAGGCTTCATCTCATGCAGCTACAGAGACCCAGGGAAAGGGAGTGACTGGCTGCAAGACTCATGTCGGCTGGTGGCCAGGCTGGGATAAGAACTCTGACCCTAAGCACTGTGTGCTTTCTGAAGCATGCTGCTTCGAGCTTTCTTGTGAGCATAGTCACTCCTGTTTCTGTGGCTCTGAAAATTCACACCCTGCTGTGTGCAATTAGTTCTTGTTGCTCTCCCCTTGCCGATCAGCATTCTCAATTTCATTTTCGGAGCCTAGCTTTATCACTATCATAAAGAGATGATCTAACATCTTGAATATTAAAAATCTGACTCCACAGAGTAAGATTTGCATTCCAAGGTTATTGTTGTTTACCAGCACTCATCACTTGACCTGCTGTTTTTGGAGACACGTCACTCTGAAGGGCAAGAGACAGCTCCCCACAGCCCTCCTATGGAGATCACATTTTAAAGACTCTTCATTTGAGTTCCTAATACTGATGGCATTGATCTGTCACATCTCCATAAACCAAGCTCAACTGACAATTCTAGAATCAACCAGAACAGGAAGGGATGTTAAAGGTTACTTGGTCCAATCCTTGCATTTTCCAGTTCGAAAAGTGAGACTTGGAAGTTCAAGTATGTATCAGTCAGAGTTCTTGCTTACAGGCAAGTACTCTGCTAACTTAAGAGTATGAATGTTTTAAAGGTAGCTTACAGAAATTCCAGGAGGGTCCGAGAAGCAGGTATGTGCCTATGTAACTGGAAACAAGAGCTACAGGGGCTGCCCCAGTAAATACATCACTATCACTGTCTGTAGTCGGTTGAATGGTGGCCATCAAAAACGTATGTCTACATCCTGACCTATACATGTGACCTCACTTGGGAAAAGCATCTTTGCAGATGTAATTAATGTAAAGAGATGGTTCTGGATTATCTTAGTGGGCCTTAAATAACAAGTAATAAACCTTTATAAGATACAGAAAGGGAGATAGCGCAGACACAGAGAAGGCCATGTGAAGATGGAGGCAGAGACTGGAGTGATATGGGCACAAGCCAGGGAACACTGGGAGCCACCAGAAGCTGGAAGAGGCAAATAAAGACTCTCCCCTAGAAAGTTCAGAGGGAGCACACAGTCCTGCCAACATCTTAATCTCAGACTTCTGGCCACCAGAACCATGAGAGATTACATTTCTGTTGTTGGTATTTTGTAATAGCAGCCTGAACAGATTGATTCAGTGACTTTGGGCAAATCACTTTGTGCAGTCTTGCCAACATGGTAAAACCCCGTCTCTACAAAAAGATACAAAAATTAGCCGGGTGTGGTGTCACACGCCTGTAATCCCAGCTGCTCAGCAGGCTAAGGCAGGAGAATCACTTGAACCCTGGAGGCGGAGGTTGCAGTGAGCGAGAGAGGGCCATTGCACTCCAGCCTGGGTGACAGAGCAAATGCCATAGACTGAGTGACTCCAACAACAGACATTTATTCTCATCATGCTCTGGAAACTAGAAATCCAAGGTCAAGCTGCCAGCAGGGTTGGTTTCTGGTGAGGCCTGTAGACGGCTGCCTTCTTGCTGTATCCTCACATGGCCGTTCCTGTGGGCAGGCACAAAGAGTGAGCTCTCTAGTGTCCCTTTCTCTTCTTACAAGGATGCCAATCCTATTGGATTAGGGTCCCAGCCTCATGACCTCACCTAACCTTAATTACCTCCTTAAAGGCCTTCTCTCCAAATACATTCACGTTGCGGGTTAGGGCTTCAGCATGTGATTTTCAGTCCATAACACTCCCACAGCTAGTTAGAGGCACGTTGAGATTTGAGCCTAGGCCTCCTGACTGTGAACCCCTCTCTGAGTTCAACCGCCATAAGATTTGGGCAGGCTGGGTTACAAATGCATTTAGAAAAACAAAGGTATTTAGAAAATGGAATGATACTTACCATGACTGGTCTTTGGGATCCATTTTAGCTTACTGCCTAGTAGCAAGGGGCCACAAAAGGGAAAATATCAATCTCCTTAGACATTGGTGGCCTAGCTATAGGTTCTGCCTCTCTGCCCATACCTCGTGATCTGTATATTCAGGGCTCTTAGCTGCAAGCAACAGAAAGTATGATTTAGGCAAAAAAGGAATTTATTGAAAGTGTTGTGGGTAACATGGAAAAATGCTGAAAAGGCTGGAAAATGGCTTGAAAATCAGCAGGAAGGAAGGGAGGTCAGTAATAGCTGAGATCACAGCACACGGCTGGTCCAGTGAGGCCACCATGGCCACAGCCATTGTATTTGCTGTGGCCACCACGAAAGTGGTTCTCTACCAGCTCTGCTTCTTTGCACCACTGGCTCCTGTCTCAGCCCATGCCATAAGTGCCTCTGAGTGCTCTGACTTAGGTTTGTGTAGTCTTCGCAACATCCTGAAAATATGTATCATGATTCCCATTTTACAGATGAGGAACCTGAGACTTAATAATACTAGGTGACTGGCCGCAGGCAAATTGAGGCCTGCCTGACTCCAAAGCCCACTTTCCCAGTAATCAGTCTGGTAACTCCATCCCATGTCTGGGATAAGAATTCCAAAGAGGTTGTTCCAGTTGCTTCTACCAGCAACACTTGGGTGGCTCCTTTGCATTCCACCCTTTCCAGCCTCAAGGGAAATGTATTATCCAACAAACATCTTTGCTAATTTGATAAACTAAAATTGTGTCTTATTGTTTTGGTTTGCCTCTTTTTAATGATTGAGGTTGGATGCTGTATTAGTCTGTTTTCATACTGCTGATAAAGACATACCCAGGACTGGGAAGAAAAAGAGGTTTAATTGGACTTACAATTGCACATGGCTGGGGAGGCTTCAGAATCATGACAGGAGGTGAAAGGCACTGCTTACATGGCAGCAGCAAGAGAAAAATGAGAAAGAAGCAAAAGCGGAAACCCCCGATGAGATCTCATCAGATCTCGTGCTTACATGGTAGCAGCAAGAGAAAAATGAGAAAGAAGCAAAAGCGGAAACCCCCGATGAGATCTCATCAGATCTCGTGGGACTTATTCACTACCACAAAAACAGTGTGGGGGAAATCGCCTCCATGATTCAAATGATCTCCCACCGGTCCCTCCCACAATATGTGGGAATTATGGGAGTACAATTCAGGATGAGATTTGGGTGGGGACGCAGAGCCAAGCCATATTAGATGCTTCCTTATATTTTATTATCTGGTATATTTCCTTTGTGTGTGTGTGTGTGAAAAATCCTGTCCATTGTTTTTGTTCGTGTGCCTTTTGGGATCTTGGTGGGGTTCTCTAGTTGTCTCTATGAGATCTTTATATATCACAAAGAAACATTTCTTCCTTTTATTTTAGATTCATGGAATACCTGTGCAGGTTTGTTACATGAGTATATTGAGTGATGCTGAGGTTTTGGCCTCTAATGAACCTGTCATCCAAGTAGTGAAAATAGTAGTCAATAGGTAGTTTTTTGACCCTTGTGTCCCCCATCCCCTTCCCCACCTTGTGGAATTCCCATTGTCTACTGTTCCTGTCTTTGTGTCCTTGTGTTTAGCTCCCATTTCTAATGGGAGATGTGTGAGCATATCACAAAGAGGTTTAATCTTTTATCTTTCATTTTCCTTTTCTTTCTTTCTTTTTTTTCTTTTTCGAGATGGAGTCTCACTTCATTGTCCAGGCTGGAGTGCAGCGGTGCGATCTTGGCTCACTGCAACCTCCACCTCCCAGGTTCAAGCAATTCTCCTGCCTCAGTCTCCCAAGTAGCTGGAATTACAGGTGCCCACCACCATGCCCGGCTAATTTTGTAGTTTTCACCATGTTGGTCATGGAGTTCTCAAACTCCTGACCTCAAGTGATCCACCCGCCTTGGCCTCCCAAAGTGCTGGGATTGCAGGTGTGAGCCACGATGCCTGGCCTATCTTTCATTTTTCAATGAATATTTTCACCACATTTTTATGTGCTGTTTAACTTTGCTCCTTTTCCTTTGACGTACGAAAGTTTTACATTTATGAACAAATATTTAACAAATATTTCTCAGGCTGCCCGCATAATGCAAGGGATTGTTTTAGGCAAAAAAAAAGAAAACTCTCTGGATACTTAGATAATTCCTGTTTTTGGACTCCCTGCTACCTCCCAGTTCTTTGGGTGAGCAGGTTTATAGAGAGCCCTTTCATCTTTAGAGAGAGGGCCAGAAACAACTCTGAGAGGCATGCTTTTTCATTGCACTTTAGGGCAAAAAAAAAAAAAAAAAAAAAAAAAGAAAGGTGTGAATTGTTTGTGCCAATTATATCCTCCTTTCTAAACAACTATTTGTAGGGAAGGAGAAGAAGAGGACGGAGGCTTTAAAAGTCACAAGATTTGCCCTGCGGAAAGTCCCTGCAAGTGAGCAAGTCTGTGAGTGAGAAGGCAGGACCCAGCTGCCTGGGGGAAAAGCTCTTCTTTAACTCCCTGTTTCCTATCCTGCACCCCCAAGCTTCTCCCAAGCTCCTTTAAAGGTTGATCTTGACAAGAAGCCTGGAGATGGTGCTTGCTAGACATGGGTAGAACGTACAAATACAAGGCCAAGAGCCATGGTGGTTCACACCTGTAATATAAGCACTTTGGAAGGCCGAGGCAGGAGGATTGTTTGAGCCCAGGAGTTCAAGACCAGCCTGGGCAACATAGTGAGACCCCCATCTCTCCAAAAAATAATAATAAAAAAATTAGCCGGGTGTGGTGGCATGCACTTATAGTCTCAGCTCCTCACGAGGCTGAGGTAGGAGGAGCTTGAGACTGGGAGTTTGAGGCTACAGTGAGCCATGTTTGCATCACTGCATTCAAAGTGGGCAACAGAGTGAGACCCTGGATCCAAAAAAAAAAAAAAAAAACCATATGCTGGATACTCTCAGACTTTCAGAAGCATGGGCCTTGCTGCCTTACAACCTTGGTTCAAATCCCACCCCACCTCTGCCAATTAACAGATGTGTAAGTGAGAGTGACTCCCTTAAGCTTTGTGAGGCTCAGTTTTGCCATCTGTGTGAGGGCATACTCATGCTGCCCTTGTGTGATGGATGAGGATCAGTGGTCATGTATGCAAAGTGCATAGCAGAGTCTGCCCACAGTGGGTATGCAATCAGAGGCCATTCTAACACACCAGGAAATTAATCAGCAAGTTCGTGTGGGTCATCGGTGTGTGGTCAACATTGCACCAAGTTTTGTGACAGCAGATTCTAATAGTCAACTTGCGTGAGCTTATATGGTGTGGCCAAGGAGATAGGGCACAGCTCACAAAATGACTCTGCAACTGTATATGACAGTGTAAAAGTGCCAAATTATAGAGGAGTAGTTTAATTCTTATAAGCAGAAAGATAACTCTATGGCTTGAAATAATTAGCGAAATCTTCATGGAAGAAGTAGGAGTTTAACGTGGGTGTTGATGATTTAAGAAACATATTCTTTGATTAGACAGAATTTTTTCCATCTGAAAATGAAAATAGCCACATATTTTTCCTTTTAAACAATAATATGCACTCTTTTAAAAATACTTAGACAATACAGTAAATCAATTAAAAACTCTCACTGCCCAAGAATACCTACTACTTTGTTGTATGAAGTACATATGTATTTGTACATAGATACAATTATGTTTGCTTATTTATGCAAAAACCAAGAGAACATGTAAATATTGTATTGTAGAATATTCCATCATACAGAGGCTTTATAAATTATTTAAATCCTTATTGCTGAAAATTTAGGTTATTTTAGCACACAACTAAGTACATGAATGCTTCAGTTTCATCAATCAGTAACTTAGTGATTTTGGTCAACTTCTGACTGGATCACTTTCCAGAAATGTTATAAAAGTTGTATCAATTTATACCACCTTCCACCATAAGAGTTCCCTTTTTCCCACACCCTTCTCAGTACTGACAATTGTCAGTGTTTTACAGTTATTGCCAAGCTGCCATGTAAAAATTATAGCATTTAACATGTATTTTTAGACTACTCTGTGTTAATTAGTGGTGATAAAGACATGGTCCTAGCCATCCCCTCTCAGAGCTCAGAGACCAGTAGGAAAAAGAGACATTAAACCAGTAATTACTCTAAACTGTGATGAGAGGTGCTATAATTTGCATTTCTTGGATTATCCAGTCAGGTCCTTAATGAATAAAGTAAAATGGGCCCACTGAGGTTTTGCAGCGATGTGGCCTCTCGTTTCTTGGTGGAGAGATGTTCTTTTCTGCCTGTTGTTAACTCATGGAATACAACAGATGGTAGGTGAACAACACAGAACATCCTGAAGGATTTTCTAGGGGAACAACATGATCTAGATTATGCTTTTCTGGCCTCATTTCTATAACATCCTCAGAATCTTGTCTATTATCAATGCCTTGAGGACCATACCTTGCCTATGAGGATTATGTCCCGATGTAGCATACTCTAATTGCACAATGTGGGATAAAATAATACAATAAAATGGTGCTAGAACAACTGGATATCAGTATGAATTTTAAAATAGGCAAATGATTTGAACAGCCATTTTACAAAGAAATTCATGAATGATTAGCAAACATGCAAATATACTCAACACTAGTCATTAAGGAAATATAATTCAAACCATAATGAGATACCACATCACACTCAGTAGAATGGCAAAAATTAAAAAGATTGACAACACTCAGTGTTGGTGAGGATGTGGGGCTTTCTTACCTTGCTAGTGGAAATGCAAAGGGATATAGGCACTTTGGAGAAGAGTTTGGCAGTGTTTTATAAAGTTTCCTAAGTATTTTTCTCAAGATAAATTAAAATATTTGTCCATACAAAACCTTGCATGCAATTGTTCATAGCAACATTTTTTGGTAACAGCTAACAACTGGAAACAGGGCAAATGTCCATCAATCAAAACCAAATTATGGTAAATCCATGCTCAGCAATAAAAAGGATTAAATATTAACACATGCAACAAGATGAATGAATTTCAGAATAACTTTGCTAAGTCAAAAAAGGCTAAGTCAATGATGGGCTGTGTCCAGTGTGGTTCCCTTTATGAGAAATTCTAGAAAAGGCAAAACTATAATGAAAGCAAGATGATCAGTGGTTTCCTGGGTCCAGGGTCTGGGCTGGGGATCAACAGCAAAGGGGTAAGAAGGAGCTTTCTGAATGATGGAAATGCTCTGTGTCTTAGTTATGGTGATGAGGGTTTGTATATACCTGTAGACAATTGCCAAAACTCAGCAGCCTGTATACTTACAATGAATAGATTTTATTTACGTAAATTACACTTAAATCAAGCTGGGAGAAAAAACATTAACAAATCTGAACTTTGCTCTTTTAAAAGGTATTTCCTTCTTGATTTTTTATTATTAAGTTTTTGAGACGGAGTCTCACTCTGTCACCCAGGCTGGAGTGCAGGGCACGATCTCAGCTCACTGAAACCTCTGCCTCCAGTGTTCAAGCGATTCTCCTGCCTCATCCTCCCAAGCAGCTGGGATTATAGGCGGCTGCCACCATGCCCAGCTAATTTTTGTATTTTTAGTAGAGATGAGGGTTTCACCATGTTGGCCAGGCTGGTCTCGAACTCCTGACCTCAGCTGATCCTCCCAAAGTGCTAGGATTACAGGCGTGAACCAATGCGCCCAGCCTCCTTCTTTAGAATTATTTCTATTTTGAATTACATATGGGAGTGGTACACCATAAGCTCCCAGCACTCAGAGGTTCTCAGCATCTTAATCTGGCCCTGGCACCAGAGCATGAAAGGCCCTCTTGGCCCCATGAATCACCTCCAATGCATCTGCCTGGCTCTGTCCTTGAAGCTCCCTCAGGTCAGCAGTTCTGTGACTTTTGTGCCATGCTTAGGGCACTGGAATCCCTGGTGGCACTGGGATCATTGTGCCAGGTTTTAGCCATCCCAGGTACTAGTACCTATGGAGCATCCACCTCCCAGGCACTGACATATTCCTTCACAAATCCGCCCCCAGCACCCCCTTCTCTCCCTGCTATTATCTCTTGCAGTTTTAAATTTTTCTCCCAGGAAGCCTTCATCAAATCCCTCAGGCAAGGTGGCACAAAGCCTGCTTGAAATGGAGGGGGCGTGGAGAAGTGGCAAATAGGAGGATAACACACACAAATGAATATTTCAATAAATTATCATGCCATGAATGTCAAAGTGTGCTCAAGAAATGCTAATGTCCTCACTGAGGAGCAGCAAGCGGCAGGCAGGGGGCCTGGAAAGACTCCATAGAAAGACCTGGATGATCTGGTGGATGGGTCATGGGACAAGCAGAGGCGCTGGCAGGGGTGAAGTGAAAAAAACACAGTGAAGGCACCTGGTGGGGTGAGGAGGGGTGCTGGGGTGGGTGGAGGGCCAGGAGCTGGAGGTTTCCTAGTTATATAGATGGAGTTTAGGAGTTGATCAGGGGCCACCAGTTGAGAAATATTTGAGACGGATGAGCAGCTCATGGAACTGATTTCTGGGCTGTGCCTGGAGACAGGGAGGTGGCCAGGGCTATCCAGAGGGCAGCTGGAGTCAGCTTGGGGTAGGGCCCAAGGGTCCCACAGACCTGGTCCTCAGTAAGGGAGGGAGAGGAGTCTTTCGGGTCTAAACTAGGTGAAGGAGCAAAGGTGGCATCAGAAAGTCAGACAAGGCCTGGTGCGGTGGTTCACACCTATAATTCCAGCACTTTGGGAGGCTGAGGCAGGCGGATCACTTGAGGCCAGGAATTGGAGACCAGCCTGGCCAACATGGTGACACCAATCTCTACTAAAAATAGAGAAATTAGCTGGGCATGGTGGTGCACGCCTGTAGTCTGGCTACTCAGAAGGTTGAGGCAGAAGAATTGCTTGAACCCAGAAGGTGGGGGTTGCAGTGAGCTGAGATCGCACCACTGCGCACCAGCCTGAGTGACAGAGAGAGATTCTGCCCCAAAAAAAAAAAAAAAAAAAGAAGAAAGTGAGACAGAATAATGATAGTCCTTTCCTCCTTCCTCTCCTCCCTCATTTTCTTCTCTCCCTTCTTCTCTCTTTCCTTCCTCCCTCTTCATCTTGTCTTCCCTCCCTCCCTCCGTGTCTCCTTTCCTTCCTCCCTTCTTTTCTCTCTTTCCCTCTCCTATCCTTCCTCCTTCTCTTTCCCAGGCAATTCTTTTCTTTTCTTCCCCCAACCCTTTCTCCTATCCTTCCCTCCCCTTTGTCTCTTCCCTTCCACTCTTTTTCTCCCTTTCTCTCTACCTTCTTCAATCCCTTTCTCTTTTGCTGTCTTCTTTCCCCACCTTGATCAGAAAAGCCTGCAAAGCAGAGCCTGCTCTCAGAGTCATGTCATGAGTAACCCACTTGTGTTATTTGCGGTTTACCTACCTGTAGAAAATTTGTACCCTAAGATCTCCACATACTGTGGGCAAATGGTTTATAATTCAACTCCACAAATATTTACTGTGCTCTGGTTAACTGAGTGTCCTTTGTGCTAGAGGTGCCAGAGAGATGCAAATGGCAGCGCCAGTCCTTGGAGGAGCCAGTCTGGGGCCCCTGGCTGATGTTGGCAGAAGACACATCCCTCTCTCCCCTCAAGGATGCTAAAGAGCGCTCTGTCTACTAGAACCCTGGGCCCACTTTTCTCTCCAACAAGGTGCAGAAAAGGGCATCGTTGCCAGGTTTGCAAGATCTTAACAAGACAGTACATTGTAGGTGTAACCTGCAGGAATGAGGAGTAGCTCAGCCTGTGCGGACTGGAAGGGCCACACAAACATGTCAGTCCATTGCCAATGGCACCCACAAGCTTGAATTCTGACTTTGCACCGATTTCTTCCCCTGCTATAAATTCTACAAGATTATCAACATAAATAAGACTTTCTCCTTGACCAGTTTTTTCAGGGCCATGCCAGGCTTTAAAATAGGCAGGCCCCAGTTTCAGTTGCATGTTGTTGAGCTTGGAGAGTCAATCAATCAAGCCAGGTCCCACAGTGAGCAGAGTGCCAATCTGCAGAATCTTTCAAGGCAAAAGGGAATTTAGAAAGAATGAGGGAGAAAGGATCTGAAAAGTGATCCGTTCTTCTTTCAATGTTCAAAGTATAAAATCTTCTTTCTCCTCAGTCTTATCAGTTAATACTGTCCTTTATTTGGCTAATGTTTGTTATATAGGATAAGATGTAACAAAATTTTCTTAGGCTAGGAATGGAAAGAAAGCAATGATTCTAACTGTAGTTGGGCAGTTTAGAGTGTGATGAAGGAGATAATAGAAATTTTCCATCACCCCTCAAGGTGCACAGAACAACAGAATCACAGACCGTTACCACTGGCTTTTGCCATAGATTTTAGAGGTGATCTAATTTAACGTCCTAGTCCAAGTAGGCGTCACCTCTCTGCCTCTGACTTATTTGTACCTACTATGTACCAGTCATCGTGCTGGGCATTAGAAAGAGACAGAGAGGAGGACAACTTGGATCTCTAGGAAGGAGTTCAGCCTAGTGAGTACAGTGGCCCAAAAGGGGTTTGGACCTAGTGCTCACAGCACAGAGGAGGAAAGATGCAATTTCAGGTGAGAAATCAGCAAAGACTTCTGGGAGAGGTGGTAGCTTATGTGTCACAGCCTTAATCCTCAGTGTGTGTCTGGGCAGGTTCCTGATTGTGGGAATGCAAGAATGGATGCTGGGCATGATTCACCATCCTCCCCCACCATGTGGGCCAACTCCATGATCTCTATGACTCACAGGGAATTAGACTTCTGATCTCTCCTTTGACCCTGTGACTTCCCAAACTGCCTTGTGCATGTCCAGGCTTTGGGGCAGGTAACTGAAGTCTTTGCCCTATGAGGTGAGAGGTCGCTTGGGTGACCTAGGAGTAAATCCCTTCCCCTCCCTGGCTCTGTAAAGTTAAGTGTTAAATGAGAGACTGATATTCTAGGCAAAGGCTTTGTGCAAATGCCCATCTAAGCCATGACCCCTGCAAGGAATCCCGTGTCTCAGTGATGATGGTGCGGAGGTGGGGAGGGTGTAGTGCAACTCTCATTCCTGACCTCCTATCACCAGAGCAGAAGAATCACTGAAGAAGACTCTGTCTGAAGCTTGTTCAGCCCGGCTTCCTTGAGCAAGCAACTCATTCACAGGTAAATCCAAATTCATACAGCACACACCGGCTACATAAATATTGTGCTTTAATTGATTGTCGTCTGTAATCAAAGGCAAGGCTGCTGAGTTTGTTACTTTCCCTACCATGCAACTGCTGGAGGAGAACGCTGGGGGAAGGGAACTGGGGTTGCCCAGGTGGTTTTTGTTGCATGTGTCTAACTGCAAGTTGTGTCTCTATTAAGGGGAGGATGAGGCCCATTACATTCAGAGTCAATAAGAATTTGTCAAATGCCTATTTTGTGAGAGGCATTGAAAGACACAGTATCTTATTTCATTTTTAATTGAATTAGTATTAGTAATGACTTGATGAGGCACAAAAGTTAGTCTTTACAATAACATTTTTTTTGTTGACATAAAAGTGATCCCTATACTATTGCCTGTGTCCACTTTATTGACTGTGAAACAGCCTAAATGCATGGAATTGGAAATTGGAAGTCATTTTACACAGTAAAAGAAAGCAACACCATCTTTCCATGTACCTGCCAGTGCTCTGGCTGGTTTGGCTTTTCCAGCAGTTTTTTGGACTTGGGTGAGGTGGCTTCCTAGGGGCATTTTCATACCTCCTCCCAGCTAAGACTGCTGTGAATTTTGCATAATTTGGAGGATGCTCTACCCTTTGGGGTAGCAGAGTTTCGCAACCCACAAACCCCTTTTACCTTGAGGAATGGTGGTGATGGTGGGTGTCAAAGACTCTGTCTGTATAAGTCCCCGGGAAAGCTCAGCTGTCGCCTGACCCGAGGGTCGTGCAGTTTCCTTAACCTTGACTTTAAGTCAGCCCTCTTCAACCCCGACTCCCAAGCTGGGCTGTCCTTTGAAAGAAAAACGAAACCGCCCAGTTCTGAGCGTCGGAAAATGGGCACTCTCTCCCTGGGGGCTTGGGACAACTTCCCCGCTACGTCGCCCAGAGATTTTAAATAACCGCCAGCCACCAGAAACCCCCTAACCCTTAATTTTCCCCTCCGAGACCCAGCCGGCTCCTTGCCACTTCCCTCTCCAAACGCTCACGGGGGTGGGTGGCAGCAACGAGGCGATTTTCTTCGTCTTTTTTTTCTCCGGGTTTTGTCATGGAAACGCTGACACAACCTCCAGACGGCGGCCGAGCCCGGCCGGGGACTGAGGGCTTTTGGGACCCTGCGGGAGCGCGGCGCGCACACCGCACTCCCCGGGAAACAGCTGGACGCGACCATATCCCGGGTAGGGGCGGGGGGAGCGCGACGCTCCGCCCAGGCGCTAGGGTCCCTCCCTCCTCCCGGCTCTCCGCAGGCGCCCTCCCCTCGCCGGGGGCCGCGAGTTGCATTTGGTAAAACCCAGCCCCGAAATATATAGATCTTTGGAGCGCAATGAAGTAGCCTTTGGAGAGGAGGGAGAGGGCCCGTCGGACAGCCACAGCGGCCAGCGCAGCGGCAGCGGCGGCGGCACCACCATCACCGCTCGCACCCCAGCCGCCCGGCCCGCGACCAGGCAGCGGCGGCCGCCGGCGGGATCGGAGGAGGCGGCGGAGCGGCGAGGAGGAGGAGCAGGAGCGCGCATCTCAGCACTTCCAGACCAACTCCGGCACCTTCTACACCCCTTCCCGGGCTGGGGGCTCCAAGAGCGGCAGCGAAGCGAGCCCAATCCTCCTTCCGAGGCTTGTTCAGCTCTGCCCCGCGCCTCCCGGGCTCCGGTCCGCGCGGCGGGGTCCCTGCTCCTGCGCCCCGGGCGCGCCTCCCGGACACCCCGGTCCCCGCAACCAGGACAAAGCCATGAAGCCAGCGCTGCTGGAAGTGATGAGGATGAACAGAATCTGTCGGATGGTGCTGGCCACTTGCTTGGGATCCTTTATCCTGGTCATCTTCTATTTCCAAAGTATGTTGCACCCAGGTAGGGGGCGCGTTAGCGTGGTTTTGTTGGATATTTTCTTCTCTCTCGCGCTCTCCCTCGCTCGCTCCCTCGCTCCGCCTGGTTTCTGCCTCTTCCAACCCTACCTCTCCGCCTTCGGCCTCTTCGGGGCTTCTGGCTGCCCGGGTGTACCTGGGTCACCGCGTCCGGATGGGGAGGAGAAGGGAAGGTGTGCTTCCCCCTCTTCCTCGCGGCTCCGGGCTGGAGGATGGGACCAGGAGGGGCGGTAGTTTTTTTTTTTTTCCTTCTTTTTCTTTCTTTTTTTTTTTTCTTTGTGCCCCTTGTCTGTCTGTCTGAGAGGTAGCAGGGAAAGGGAGAGGTGTGGGAAGCAGCCGGGGGTGAGGGCCTGGTTTGAGGAGAACGAAACTCCCTCCCCGTTGCTGCCGAGGTCGGGGGATGAAAGAGTTACCCGAAGCCGGCTGCTCAGCGCCCGGGCGAGCCGCCTCTTCCTGGTTGCCGGGCCGGGGGCGAAGGGTTTACGCCCCGGCAAGGTTGCGAGTCCCTGAAGCAGGCTGGAGGGCCCGGGACTGGGCTCCCACGTATCCCGGGCTCGACGCAGAGCTGAGCAGGTGTGGAGAGAGTTCGGGTGCCCAGCGCTGCCCCTCCACCACGCGCCGGCCGTTTGCCCCCGGGGTCCGGCTCCGCAGTGACCTTGCGGATGGTGCCCCGGGGCCTGCTCCAGCCCCCAGCCCCTGAGATGGGAACTCCGAGATCCTGGGTCACGCCTTGACCACTGCAGTTTTGGAGGAAACTTTGGCCAGGTCCTGGGCTGACCGTCCGTTTGCATCCCCCACTTCTGGAATCCGAGCAACGGGAATCCCCCAGGCGGCGTGGGAATGAACCCCATTCCTCCCGTCCCTTGCGGCTCAGGCAGAGTTCCACGTCCGAAATCTGGACTGGGGGAGGGACGAGGCTCGTCGCTTCCGAGGGGTGCGAGGGAAAGTTTGGGTCCTGGAGAGGGAGGGGCGCCCTTGAGCGCGGCGGCCGGGGGTGAGCGGCTCGGCTGCGAAGCCCAACAGGTAGAACCTTCTGAGAAGCCTGCCGGGTAACGCGGGTCTCCCCTGCTCCCTTTCCCCCTCCCTTAGCAGCCCCCTGCCGGGCCACGTTGGCTCAGAAATCCATTTTCTACGCCTCCGAGTTGCCTTTCTCAGCGTAGTCACAGCAATAATTTGCTTTTCTAATTGCAAGGAGGAGGGAGGTGGAAACGCATTTCCTTCCAGGGAAGTGGGGTTGGTGTTTTTCATTTTTGCCTCCCGCCTTCTCCTTTCACTGTGTATCTAACGCTTTAAGCAGACGCAGCCCCGAATTCATCAAGCCTGCGTTTGGGTCGATGGCAGAGGAATAAAGCTGTTCTTTCCATCATACGGGCAGGGCTGCAGGCTGCAGATTCCTTGACAGCGCAGGGACAGACGGCCTCTTTGCCCCACTCGGCCTGGAGCAGTTGTTAAGGCAGCCACACTGCCAAGGATATGGTCCGACTCTACCACATGTAACCCCAGGACGTCCGAGCCAGCCCTGTTAAAGATGGCTTTTGTTTGCAGCTGGGTATTTTTAGTTTAATGTCAGCAAACTACAGCGGTGTTTGTCTCCTCACCCAGACCTGCGGTTGTGAAACTTATAAAGGAATTTAAAAATGGAGCTGGCTTGCATTCCGGCAGGCAGACCTTGGTTGCAGTGGGCAGGACCAGACAGCCAGGGGTATCTCAGAGTGCCAAGCTCCTGGGGCCACCAGAGACTGGGCCAGACTCACCCCAGAGCGCCAGGGGACTGGTGGTGTGCAGATATACTGGGGTTCAATAAGTTTAAACAAGGGGCGGGGTGATTTGGTCTAGACTCTAGAGCTGTGTTCAGGTCTCTTAAAGTTTTGCTGGGACCGTGAATGCCAGTAATGCACTGTACAAATGCCCAGAACAAGGATGAGTGTCAGCCTTCAGCAGGCATGCGCTTGAGCTTCTGTGTACCTGAAATACAATTGTCATGGAATTCTTTGTGAGAACTGGAAAATAACTTTCTAGCCAAAGATACTAGGAAGAAACTTCCAACTTGTAATTGGCACTTTGTGAAAATTTCCAGCTCTCGTTAGATTCTTAAGTTGACTTGAAAGTGACATCATATCTTTTCAGTCTAGCCTTTTGGAAGAGGCAGAGAACCTTTTCTAAGCTTGTGCTGATAAAGATCCTCTGTCAGTCCTGCCCCATCCTTTATGTCCCCTTCTGGTCCTCTTTTCTCCCATTGTTTATTCTTTGGATCTCTAGAAATATATTTTTCTTATATTTCCCCCCAGTCCATAGCAAATACTACTTTCAAAACCTTCTATTGAATGTAGAGTTACAGATAGTTCAATGGAAAGGCCTTCCTTATTTCAAATTACTTACAGTTCCACAAAAACTCTGTGTCAACAGTTTATCATTACACGGGGCATAAAAATATACTTTGAAATCCACATTAAACATTTTCTTTTTGGGGGGTTCATTTTTTTAAGCTACACTGTTGATGACCGCTGATGTGGAATCTTTTTCACTGGTTTGAATTTCTTTAAAAGTTAAAGATCCTTGCTTCTCTGAAGTATCTTGGGGTAAGGAGAGCTGATCCTTCAGCCTGGCTCTGCAGTTTCTGTCTCTCCAGATCACCCTGGGAGAGGCAGAAGGGACCACAGCATGGCACAGATTGTGTAGCTAAAAATTTGGAGGCCTCTGGCAGGGGTTCCAGATACCTGCATGTGAAGTAGAAAAATAGTATTGCAAAGGCAGTGGGTTCCAGGCTTTGTTGTGGCTGGAGGGTGTGAGACAGGGGAGAGAAAGAAAAACAGGAGGGCGGGGCATGGTGGCTCATACCTGGAATCCCAGCACGTTGGGAGGCTGAGACTGGTGAATCACTTGAGCTCAGGAGTTCGAGACCAGCCCGGCCAACATGGCAAAACCACATCTCTACTAAAAATACAAAAATTAGCTGGGTGTGGTGGCGCATGCCTGTAATCCCAGAAACGCCGGAGTCTGAGGCATGAGAATAGCATGAACCTGGGAGGCAGAGGTTACTGTGAGCTAAGATGGCACCACTGCACTCCAGCCTGGGCGACAGAGTGAAACTGTGTCTCAAAAAAAAAAAAAAAAAAAAAAAAAGAGACAAAAAGCAGATAGCTGGCAAGGCTGGCTGTCCCTCTCTCAGATTCTAATCTGGGGCCCATTATCTTTTCTAATTCATAGAATTGATTAATTTGCAAATTTGAGTAATTGGTCATCAGTTGCACAAGGGTTTAGCAGAAGTGGGCCTTGTCAGTAGGATAGTTACATTTAGAAGTTTTTGATACTCTGAGTTAATAGTCTTCCTAAAGAATATTTTACTGGACAAGGACCAGGTTTTAGACTCCTATTTTAATCCCGATGTTTTTTGCACAGTGTCTGACAACAGTGGGTTCTCAATAAAATATTTGCTGGATGAATGCATGAAGTGGTTAAACTCCAGAAGTAGACCCACTTCTCTGGTTTTCAGGAACGTCACTTCAAGCCTTGCCAAGAATGCCTGGTCGATAACTCTGACTCTGTCTGGTGGGGATACTTCCTGCCTTCCTGAACTCTGACATGGACCCGGTTAAACTCATCAGGTGCCACACAGGAGCTTTCACCGTGGCCTAAATTTGCAGCCCGTGAGGTGTAGGCAGCTGAGACTCTGCTCTGTGTCCTGGATTCTGGAGAAGGTTGGCCTTGTTTAGCCACTAAGGAAATCCATCCATAGAACAGACACCTTCTATGGCCGTGAACTATTCCTAAAGTCAGGGAGAATGGAACCACATACCTGCGGTTTCTATACAGGTTTGAGTTCACCAGTGAATGCTTCCTATGAAAGTTCATCAGCTTACATTAAAGTGTCTTGCATACCTGTCCCAGATGGCTGGGTTTTGATGGAGCTGTGTCATGTAGTGCAAAGCTGAGAGACCCCCCAGGCTGCATTGGTGCAGAGTGTGTAAAGGCAGCTCTTCGGAACCTTCCTTTTGTGTTACTCCATAGGATTGTGGTTTTTGTTTGAAATCTACTGTTCATAGAAAGAAGCCTTCAGAGGAGAAAGCCGTTTCTCTCCTGTTTGCTTCCTCTCTATTATTTTTATTTTTGCAAAATGTTTATTTTCACTGTCACCTGGGATTTTTTTGCCTTGGTTGAATGTATTGAAAGATTATATCCTTTATTTAAAGATGTCTCCGTTTACCCCCTTGCAGTTTCACTTGATCAGGTTGAATCTAAAATGCATTTTATATTATAATTTTAAACTAACTGTAAACATAATATGTGCTCATTTTAGAAAATTTAGGAGTTGGTCAGGTGCGATGGCTCACACCTGTAATCCCAGCACTTTGGGAGTCCAAGGTGGGTGGATCACCTGAGGTCAGGAGTTTGAGACCAGCCTGACCAACATGGTGAAACCCTGTCTCTACTAAAAGTACAAAAAAGATTAGCTGGGCGTGGTGGTGCACGCCTGTAATCCCAGCTACTTGGGAGTCTGAGGCAGGAGAATCACTTGAACCAGGGAGGCGGAGGTTGCAGTGAGCTGAGATTGCGCCGTTGCACTCCATCCTGGGTAACAAGAGTATAACACCATCTCAAAAAAAAAGAAAGAAAATTTAGGTGGTATAGAAGAAAAACAATCATTATTCCACCACCAAGAGGCAACTGGTACTTTAAAAATGTATTATAGAATATATTTATATATTCTATATTTTTCTCAACTATGCAAAATGCATATATATAGTTGAGATAGCATCATACATTTTGTATCCTGTTTGATAATAAGTATTTTAGACAAATACATCATTATCACATCTAGTTATTAAAGTTAAAGACAAAGTTTAGCCATAACTGTTTAAATATATAGACTTGCATGTGTCTCCACCTCCCACCCTACCCCTTTGCAGGATGTCAGTCTGGTATTATTTTTTGCTGTGGTTGCACAAATTTAATGTTATGTTACAGAATCTTTTTGCTTATACATGGAATGAGTTTGGAGTCGTACTCCAATTTGTAGGGGCTGTTCTTATGTTATATATCTGAAACTTCCATTGAAAAGGTGTCAAGAGGGTCTCAAATATGAGACTTATGAATTCTGAAAACAGCATTGAATCACTGAAGGTTCTCATGTACCCCATAAATATATACAACTACTATGTACCTACAAAAATTAACAAGTAAAAAAAATAACTGAAGGAGAAGACATTTTTAGCATGGGGTCTCTCCTTGGTCGTTTAAGTTAAATGTTTGCACCTCGATGGAGCCTTTTCATAGCTGTGCTCAGATGAGAGAGACGTTGGTGATCTCCTTTGATTGTTACAGTCCTCATTTTCATTGCCTTCCAAAATAAAAGGGCTGATCAGGCACCATAGAAAGGGTGGTTGGGGGCTTTCCGTGGGGTGAGGGGAGAGGGAATCCATCCTTCAGCAGAGGTATCAGTTGTTAGTATTTGTCTGGTTGAAAAATCATTTTGTTCATAGCTTTATCAGCACAGTCATTTCAAAACAGGAAGTCAAAGGCTCCTAAGCAAAGGCACCACCCTTTCCCTTCTTAAACCCACCAAAAGGACCTCTCTTTAATCTGGAGGTCAAGTGAAAAAGGCTCTCACGAAAGTCATTGCCAGCAGTTCTCTTCTAAGTTCAGACTCTGAGAAAAACCAGAAGTCATTCTGCTGATTCATTTTTTTTTTCTTTTTAGTTTTTCTTTTGAATTTTTGGGATACCACCTTTATAACAAATAAAGGGGGAGGCAGTTCTTCCTATGAGATCATTGAACAATCTGATCTGTCAGTTAAAATTTCCTGGAACTTGTAATTTGATGCATCTCAGATCCAATGTGATTGATTGAAACTTACAAGCCGGCTTGTTCTCCTCCTCCCCAGCCCCCTCTCTGTCTGTCTGTCTGTCTGTCTGTCTTTTCCTTTCTTCTCCTCTGTGCCAGATGCTGTTCTTGGCACTGGAGATCTAACACATACATCTCTGCCTTCATGGAACTTAGATTCTAGTGGGACAGACAGACTTTAAGCAAATACAGAAGTGACATATATGGTATATCAGATGGTTTGAGGAGAAAAACAAAACAAAGAAGATGGTTGAGGGATGTGAGAGGCAGGGGTTGCAATATAATATAGAGGTAATTAGGGAATGTCATTGATAAGACGACACTGAGAGCAGACAGCTGCAGGAAATGAAGGAGCCGGCCATGTTCCAGGGAGAGGGCAACACAAGTTCAAGTCTGGTCCCTGAGGCAAGAACATGCATGGCAAGGTGGTCAGAGTGCCTGGAGCAGAGGGACAGAGGCAGCCAACAACCACAGTGGGGAGACACAAGTCAGAGAGAGACGATTGTTTTGAGCCTTCGGTTTAACTGTAGATGGGAGGGAAGCGCTGCAGAAGCTTGAGCAGAGGACTCTTGGGGCAGGGAAGTGAGGAATAAGGGTGGAAGCAATGTAGAAAGATTGAAAATCAAGTGTCCACTTGCACTTTTTTTTTTTTTTTTATGGAGATAGAGTCTCACTCTGTCACCTAGGCTGGAGTGCAGTGGTGCAATCTCAGCTCATTGCAACCTCTGCCTCCTGGGCCCAAGCAATTCTCCTGCTTCAGCCTCCTGAGTATCTGGGATTACAGGCATGCACCACCACACCTGGCTAATTTTTGCATTTTTAATAGAGACTGGATTTCGCCATGTTGGCCAGGGTGGTCTCAAACTCCTGACCTTAAGTAATCCACCCTCCTCGGCCTCCCAAAGTGCTAGTATAGGTCTGAGTCACCGTGCCCAGCCCTCCTTGCACATTTGTGTTCATCTTTGGTCAGCCAATAGTATGCTTTGGTTAAGTGGTCACCATATAAGTCCTATCTCCCCTCTACCACCTGCTCCCCCTTGACCCCCAACTAGACCATTTCCTTTTTCAATTTTTTAAACTTTCTCTTTATTTTTAAAAACAGGGTCTTGCACTATTGCCCAGGCTGGCGAGTAGTGGTGAGATCATGGCTTACTGCATCCTCGAACTCCTGGGCTCAAGGGATGCTCCTACGTCAGCCTCCCAAGCAGCTCGGACTTACAGGTGTGCCACCACACCCGGTCCCATTTCCAATTTTTAAAGCAGTAATGAAGAGATCTGAAAAAGAGATTTGAGAAAAATTTTGACTGAGCTTGTAGTGGGAAATTCGTAATATCTTCAGGGTGCAATCTGTGGCATTTGTGAATAAAAATATCCAGAAAAAGTGCCAGACTTAAATCGGCACTCAATAAAAATATAGCGATGAAATGGATCAACACTCTGGGAGTGGAAGACTCAAGTCCTAGTCTGGGGTCTCCCACGTTCTATCCCCATAAATTATTGTGTATTATTGATTCCAGGACATATTTTTTCACATTGTAGTAATTATGTAATTTGTGTTGTGATTGACGGCATCTCAGCACCGTGCTGCGCTTTAATGAGCAGCTGTTTTGTTTCTTAGTGTTCCATCAAATAGTGTGCCTTCACTGTGAATGCCTTCTGAGGCCACCTCTGTAAATCGTGGAAGTACTTTATGTAAACTGTGGCACACTTCATAACCTCAGTAAGTGATGAAAAAATGGCATTCCTCCAAGATGCAGACTCTGAGGGCTCAAAAGTACCTGGTGAGTCTTGAGTACTTGCTTCTCAATGGCCAGACTGGCATGCAGTCTGTCCAGGTCTTTTTAACTTTGCCTGGCACTTATTTTCAGAACCCAGGGCTTGTAGTTAGTATTTCTCAGATTAATGATGAGGTTGGTTAAGAGTTAGAATAGGGAGGGTGGGAAGTAAGTGATTTAACTTGGGACTTGAACCCGGAAGTTCATCTAGAAATAGATACAAACATTTGCCCAGGGAAAGTATCACCAATGTGGATTTTTGTTTCTTTTAAGGCTACTGAGCTGTCATGACTTTGTCATTTCTCTTTTCTGGCCCTTTTAGAAATGTACTCTAGTTATTTGTTTTTTTGTACATCTTCCTCTTTTGATACAGCAAGGCATGGATTCTCTCAGGTCCATCTTTATAGCCTCTGACCCTGGCCCAGAGGTGCCTAGGAAACATTTAAAGAGTTAATAATTGATTCTCAAAGATAAGCCTTTCCACCTTGGTCACCACCCAACCCATGTGCCCAGAACTCAGAAGGAGGAGCCAGGTTGGATTTTCATGTACAGACAGCATCTGCTGTGGTCTGGTCCATTTGTCTCCCAAATCTCTTTGCTTCTGTTCTACTATGGTTCAGGGCAGGAAATAGAAATCAGTCTAGGTATTTTATTTTTTAATCTAATTGAATTTTTCTTTTTTTGAGACAGAGTATCACTCTGTCGCCCAGGCTGGAGTGCCGTGGCACCATCTGGCTCACTGCAACCTCTGCCTCCCAGGTTCAAGCGATTCTCCTGCCTCAGCCTTCCAAGTAGCTGGGATTACAGGTGCCTGCCACCACGCCCAGCTAATTTTTGTATTTTTAGTAGACACGGGGTTTCGCCATGTTGGCCAGGCTGGTCTCGAACTCCTGACATCAGGTGATCCGCCCGCCTCGGCCTACCAAAGTGCTAGGATTACAGGCATGAACCACTGTGTCCCACCCCAGTCTAGGTATTTTAAGCAGAAAGATATTTACTAGAGGGAATTTGGTGCTTATAAAGACATTAAGGGGCTGGAGGAATGGGGCTCCAGGAATGTCTCCCAGCTAATGGTAGTAGTTTATATAATAATTTATAAACAAATGTATGTTTGCATGGCTGCTCAAAAAAAAAAAAAAAAACCACCCCCCCCCAAAAAAAAAACCTGACTCACCAGGGGTGCTACACCCTCCGAGACTGTATCTGGAACTATTGAGTTCAAGAAAAAACTGATGGCAAAGCTGGAGAGTGGACCACATAGTGCTGTTGCAAAAAACCCTCGTGTCCCATCTCCATGCTTGCCAGCAGCCAAACAGCCCCAAAGGCAAGAAGATGGCCTCTGCCTCACATCTGCTTTCTAAATCTCAAGTGAGTGCTTCTGTTTGGGGGGAGCCAAATTCACATCTAGAACCTTAGCTTCAAAGAAGCCGGGGAAATACAGCTTTTCAGTTACCAGCCTCTGCAGGCTAGAAAGCTTTCTAGAAGGAGGGTAAAATGAATGATGAGCAAATAATCACAATACTTACCGCACCCTATTGGTAAAACATATTTGAGCAGCCATCCCTCAATACATTTTGTTTATAAATAATTTCTGAATATTTCTACCATTATCTACATATCTAGGATAGGATCCTTTCTGACTAGTGACTGTAAATACATATGTCATTATCTGTTGGATAGTTCTGTTGGCTGACTCTTTATCAATTCTGATTCTTTCATCCTTTTGACCTTGTAATGTTGTCCACAAAGATACCATGGAGAGCTAGTACGTAAGAGAAAGGAATGCCATTTTCTCGTGTGCCTGGATTGTGACAATTATCTCTAAGTTGTGGTTTCTTGGCTGGGATCTCTTTAGGCCTCAGTTCTATTTTGTGAGGAATAGGATAGTTAAAAGTAGATAATATAATCTGTAAATTTACTTATGATTCAGTTGTAAATGGTTATTCATTGAAATATGCTGAGAAGGGTGGAATTATTGAGGTGGTCACTCCAGTTCATTTTGTGGTTGAAGATACCTGCCTGAGTTTCATAAGTGACATGAAATTTGATATGACAGGTTAGGTGGGTTGTTTGTGGCCATTTGTATTCTTGATATAGTTACATTTTTTTTTAGGTTAACTGAAAATGGAAGGTCTGGTGTTTAGATGAACAAAAAATGCAAAGTCTGATGTTTCCTTCCCGGACCCCTTTTGTGGCACAATGTCCACTAGGATTTTGGAACCCCAGGACTAGACCTGCCTTGAATGTCATTGGTTATTGTCAGACCTGCTGTTGTCAACTCTGGGTAAAAATCCCATGTTAACCTAGTGCCAGTTCTGGCAGTGGTGGAGGCTTAATTTGGCTTTAGATAAGCAGCATGGTGAGGGCTGATATTTCCAGCATCACCAGGACTTGGGTTCTGTCTCAGGTTGATATGGATAGAGACAAAGAAACCCGGTCATGGAAGTGTTTCAGTCCTTATCATTCTCTGGCATGAGTGGTTGTCTTAAATGCCTGGGGAGAAAAAACTCACAAAGGCAACTCAAGTGAAATAAGCTGGTGGCTGGGTTTCTGTTAGAAACTGTTAACTTCAAAGAATCTCAGAAGAGGGAAACCACAGAGGCCCCTCTAAGGTAGTGTTGTAACAGGACACTTAACATTTCTTAACGGTTGTCATATTTTACCTTTAATATCATTGCATATGGTCACTTATTATAGTGAAAAGAGCACAGAATTTGGAGTCTAGACACCAGCTTTTAGGATTTGGCTGTTCCCTATATCCATTTGACATCATTCAAGATATTTTTGTTAAATGCTTACTAAGAGTTAGGCTCTGTTCTAGGTGTAGAATCAAACAGGTGCAAATCCATGTCCTCATGGAACATACATCCTAGTTGGGGAGACACAATAACAAACACATATTAAATTAAAGAGTATGTTTGAAGGTGACAAATACTACGGGGGGTGGGGAAGCAAGGAAGGGGGATGTGAAGTGGCAGTGGTGGGGGAACTGAAATTTTAAATAGGGTTGTCAGGGAAGTTCTCTCTGAAAAGGTGGCTTTAAAGATTGAAGGAGATGAGGTAGATGGGAGATGAGCCGATGAAATAATAAAGATATTTATCGGATATTATTTACCAAAGGCCAACTTGGGTCAGGCATTGAATATAGATTACTCCCCCATGGGACTCTTATAATGTATATGCTGTAATTACCACCATGTTACAAGGGGGGATACTGAAGCATAGAGCATTATCACTTGTCTGAGATTCCCCAGGAGAGGAATGGATGGAATAAGAACCATACCTGGCTGTATGACTTCATATCCGCTGCTCTGAACAGCTGGGAGGGCTCTCATTTGGGCGTTACTCTTCCCGTCCACCCCAAAGATTGGCGAGAACGATTGCAATTTAGTGATAGACATTCTGTGGAGGGTGGGACCTTTCTGCCCATCAAAGAATCATTCTGTCCAAATGCCACTAATGCCCCTCCTTGAGAAATCGCTCAAGACTCTGTGTGTAAACAGCATCTGGCGTAGTACTTGGCTGCATCCCATGACTTGGGCAAGTGCCTGGCAAATGTAGGGGCTTAATAATTGATTGAATGAGTGACTGAGTGAAAGTCGCAGACAAAAGAGATTTGGTCCCCTCGTTTGCCAAGTGAAGGTAGTAATATCACCTCTCTTACGGGTGGTGGTGGTAAAGATTAAATGAGAAGTTAGATGTGAAAATGCATTGGAAATGGATGTAAACCTATGTAAAAAAACTGTGTGTCCTGCACATGTATCCTGGAACTTAAAATTAAATAAAATTAAATAACAAAAAGAAAAAATGAATGTAAAAGCAGTATAAACATATTGTTGTTATGATAAATGACCTGTGTGCTTCCTCGTTCAAGGATGTGAATCTCAATGTCAACATGATGCTCTTGTATTTCATTCTGTTTGAAACCTGAGCAAGTTTTTATCCTTTTAACCTGTGTGTCCTACACTGTAAGATTTACTGAAAGGATCTAACTTCTGTAAGTATGAGACTCCTGTGAATATCTTCTCTCTGTATGTGCTCACTCTCTCTCTGCCGTGCTAACAGGCATACCCTCTGCCAAGGCCAAAACTCTGTAGCAGTTTGCAAAGCAGAGTTTATATTTGGTGAGGAATCAGCCTTGTGTTTTCTTGCCGAATGCAGTGATCAGAGCATTCCCTTCCAATTATGCACTTAATTATTCCTCGGGTTCCCATTGGCTTTAACAAGTGACACTTGGGAAATAACACAGGCACTGGTCAATGCCATTTCTGAAGCTGAACTTCGAGGAGGATGAAAAGCAGTCATTTCAGAAAAGTAACAGTGGTAGCATGGCAGCCCATATGTGAGCAGTTGTTGGGTGGGTTAGCATGGCTCATTGCACAGGACAGCATCGATTGGCTCTGTGTCTCCACATTGGGCCTGTTCTGTGCTGAGGAGGACTTCAGGGGTTCTTCCGGTATAGGGGTCAGTCCTTCCCATTGTTTAACTGCAGTTAAACAGTTAAACAGTTAAACATGGAGCTTGCTCTGTGGCTGGTGTTTGTAGCTGGGGCACAGATCTATTTCCACCCTTCTTCACCAGACCAGGTCCTGAAATTCAGTTCAAAGACTCTATAACCCTGATCTGGGATAGGCCCAGCATTCTTCGACCTGAGGCCAGGCTCACATTTGAAATAGTCCCTGTTAGGCTAGAGAGTTATCATAGAGGAAGGGGAGTGTATTTGTCAGGGCTCATATTTCTTTACAAGTTGAAAAAGTTTTTATCCTTTTAAGCACCAGACTTCTTTCTATTCCACCTAATCACTGATTTAGACTATTTGTTTGCAACTGGTTTGGGACCTCCTTCTTCCTCCACAGGTGACAGGTGGCAATGTCTGGAGACATTTTGGGTTATCATTAACTGGGGAAGGTGTGCTACTGGCATTTAGTGAGTGGAGGCCAGGGATGCTGTTAGACATCCTACAACGGATAGGACAGACTTCCCCGCAACAAAGAACAGGCCAGCTCAAAATATCAATAGTCGGGAAACCCTGTATTAGTCTGTTCTCACACCACTGTGAAGAAATACCTGAGACCGGGTAATTTATAAAGGAAAGAGGTTTAATTGACTCACAGTTCTGCATGGCTGGGGAGTCCTCAGGAAACTTAAAATCATGGTGGAAGGCACCTCTTCACAGGGCAGCAGGAGAGAGAATGCGTGCAAACAGGGGAGATGCCAGACACTGATAAAGCCATCAGATCTCATGAGACTCACTCACTATCATGAGAACAGCACGGGGGAAACCACCCCCATGATCCAATTAACTCCACTTGGTCCTGCCCTTGACATGTGGGGATTATTACAATTCAAGGTGAGATTTGGATGGGGACACAGCCAAACCGTACCAAACCCTTATTTGATTAAAAATGTTTCTGATGCTTTATGAAAAAAACTGGTAACAATAATGATCACTTACCAAATACTTGCTCTGCATCAGACAGTGTATCAGCTGCTGTGTTTGGATTATCGATCCTATTTAATCCCCACCACAGCCTTGTGAGATGCGCATTTACCAATCTCATTATACAGGTGAGGAAACTGAGGCTTAGAGAGGTGATGGAGCCTGCCTAATTGGAAAGCTGGAACAGGATCCTGGCTCAGGTCTAACTGACAGCAAACACTGTACTCTTCACCTCACCAGTATGCCCGTCTCCATGTTCTTGGTTTCAGATAATTAGATCAAGAAGTAATTGTTTCATAAAGGCCTTAAGCTCAGCTGTAGACTCAGTAAGTGGGACATTCAGTGATAGCCCCTTCTCTTCTTACCCTACACTCTATCTCTGGTGAGCTTATCCCCTCTTGGGGTATCATCTGTGTTTAGATGATGCTCATGTCTTTCTTCAACTTGGATGTGACCTTGGGTCGAAGTCTAGTTCATGTATCGCCTCTTGTATTACCAGCCATCCCCTCTTGGTCAGAATGAGGGGATGGATGTCCTTCCTTTCATCCCTGTGGTACTTTGTGTGCGTACATCTCTAATATTACTCATTCTGATAATTGACTCCTTCAGGGAAGGGGCCATGTCTTGTTTAGCACAATATCCCAACATCTGCAATAGATCCTGGTGCATAATGGTCACTCAGTAACTCTTTGCTAAAAGAAGGAATACACTGATGGTAATTGGTCACTAAGAAGAAAGTCCCCCTTTTTGGGATGGTGGGTTTGATTTTCATTTTGATTCTATGGTGATTTGATTTTCATTTTGATTCTATGGTGAGCTGTCACTTAAGAGAGCCAAGAACAACCCCTTTTATACCGTGGTTAAATGTGAACAGCCAAAAAGTGAACAACTGTCAAAGTTGTAGGAATTGCATCACTGTAACCACAAAGGTAATTAAATGTGTCCCAGGAAGGGATCTGCTAATTTGGTTTGCAATGGGAGTGTCTGAGACAAGACGTTTGTAGAGCAGCACTGTCCAGTGGAAATACACTGCTGCTGCACACAAAACTAAATCTTCCGGTAGCCATTTTTACATTGAAAAAAGTAAAAAGTGAGATTAATATCTGAAATATTCCAGCAAGTACTCAATATTAAAACTCACTGCAATATTTTACATAGTTTTGGTACTAAGTCTCCAGAAATCCAATGTGTATTTTTACAGGACATCTAAATTCAGATTAGCTGCATTTCAAATGCTTACTAGCCACATGTGACTAGGGCTACTGTAATGGATAGTGTAGCTCTAAAGTATTAGAGAACCTTTTCTACATTGAACTAGAGCTTTTTTTTTTTTGTCTCCCCTCACCCTAATTAAAAAAAAAAATTTATGGTGACAGAGCAAGACTGTCACCCAGACTGGAATGCAGTGGCGTGATCATGGTTCACTGCAGCTATGACCTCCTGGGTTCAAGCAATTCTGCCACCTCAGCCTCCCAAGTAGCTGGGACTGCAGGTGTGCACTATCATACTGGGCTATTTTTGATTTTTTTTTTTTTTTTTTTTGTAGCGACAGGATCTAGTTATGTTGCCCAGGTGGGTCTCAAATGCCTGGGCTCAAGCGATCTTGCCTCAGCCTCCTAAAGTATTGGGAGTACGGGCATGAGCCATTGTGCCCGCCCCTTCCATTTTCTTAAGGGGATGTTGTCTTTCCTGGGTTTTAGCTATACCCTTTGGGAATAATATTGATTATCTTAAGGCTCAACATGTTAAATACAAGATATTGGCTGCAAAGTTTTACACACACACACACACACACACACACACACACACACACACACACATCCCTAAAGTCATTTTAGGCCTCTAAGGTATCTTCGAAGTCTTCTAGTTAATCAGTCGCTATCTGAAGCTTGATTGTGCTATTGAGATCTTAACACAGTCTGTCATGTAGCGAGAGCAACTGTTACTAGCTCCATTCTACAGATGAGGCAGTGGAGACTCAGAAGGATTTGGGGAATTGCTTAAATTTTGTTTCAAGTGGTTCTAATACCAACGTTTAGCTCCAAAGTCTGGCCCAAAGAATATTCATTCTATTAGGGTGGATGTAAACACACATACTTTACTGTCTTATGGGGCCAGATGCGATTGCTGTTACAAAGAGAGACAAACTGTGAAGGAAAGGGAGAGGAGGGTGATTGATTTTGAAGAGGAGGGTGATTGATTTTGGTGGTGGTGGTGATGGTGGTGGTCGTGGTGGTGGTGGTGGAAGGAAGTCTTCCAGGGAAAGTCGAGGTTTGCACTGGGCTCTGAAGGATGAGTAGAAATTTGCTAGCGGAATCTGGGAAGGGGGAGGAAAGACATTCTAGGTGAGGATGCCTGCCAGACCAGTGAAGAGAGTGATGTCTGGGAATACAGGAGCCCAAGGGTGGAGAGGTGGACCTGGATGGCTCTGAATGCTCTAAAGTTTGAGTTTTATTCTTGGGACCAGGGAGCCACAGGTTTAGTGACTCCTGTTTTTCAGATGATGAAATTTAAGCTGAATTTAAACTCTCTTGTTTCATTAGAAAGGCAGTAGTTTCAAACTCACTTTCTCAAAATGAACTCGGGGCCATTTGGAAATCGTTTCTATTATCGTCATTTAATGGGAGGCAAGAAGATTATTCATGAACGACTAAAGTGCAAAGGAAGAAAGAGCTTAAAAGCATTCTGTAGTGGGATTTGAAACTCCTCTGTTTTGCGTTGCTTGGGCCAAAATTATGGGACATGGGAGTTAAATTTCAGTCTCTCAGTTGCTAATGGTGCCCTAGCTTCACCCTCAGAGGGCCCTGGGAGCAGTGGTGGGAGAAAGGGAAAGTGTGTAAATAGTCCCAGGGAAGAGAGTTTCTTGCTTCAGTGGGAGCTCATGGGTGTATCCGGGTCAGGCTGCAGCTGTTGGGCTGCCCTAGAGATGAGCAGTGAAGGATGGAGAACAAAGTCTGCTGCTTCCTCCTGGAAGTCAGACCCAAGTGCACTGTGTGTGGGGTCTGAGTGCATTGTCCCCCTGAAAGATACTGCCCTATGTCCTCTTTAAATCAAAAGGCTGCCTCTTTTTTAGGCTCCCCTTCCTGGGCTGTGGGAGAGGGCATGGGGCTATTGTAGAGCTCATACACCATATGAAAAGGCATCTCTCTGTGGCTTTCACAATCACTTCTGGGGGCCATTGTGCTTGGTACAAAGCTGAGGGCTGCCTGTATTTTCTCTGCTAGACTGTAGCACTTGACGCCTGTCGATGAATAATCCAGAGCTGGTTTTCTCATAGGGGCATCTCACTACCTCTGATCCCCTTTATTTTCCGTTAAAACATCACCACCACCACCACCACCACCACCACCACCACCACCATCACGACAGGGAGAGCTCTTCCAAAGGCTTAATTGAAAAAGAAAGTAATATAATGTAATCACAGATATGCAGCATGTTTTAAAGGGGGTATGTGGACAGGCAAGCTAAAAGGGTTTCTGGATTTATGCTTGCAAACTTATAACGATTTAGGGATTAGGGATTTGAAGGTCTAATTGAGGTAGTACTTATTATTGGAAGCCTATGCAAAGGTATTGGAATGGAGATTATTTTACAATTGGAAGAATTAGATAGTGAAATCCTTTAAGAGCCAAGGTTTCATTATATGTAGGGTTTTCTGTATAATTTTGCTATTCAAAAATGGAAGTGCAGGTTTGAGATCAGTAACTGAACAGGCAATCTTTGAGTTAATTGTAATAAAACAGCTTTTGTTGGGAGAGTGTGAGCCATCATCCGAATGACAATTATGTGCTTAAAAATATTAACTAGGAATAGTGGCCTTGCTCACTTTAGGATAATCCATTGCATTTAGGAGGGGAGTGGCTCAGGGCTCTTTCTTGGGACTCTGCAGAGAATTCTTTCAAGGCTTATGCTGACTTTGTTTCCTGTGCCTGTAAAAGCAAAATGAGATTTTTAAAAATAAATCCAGGGCTGATAGTAAGTGCCTTCCTGCAAATGAGATTTGAGGGATGTGCAGGATGTTGTCATTGGAAAGTCACAGTAACATTCCTTTTTTATTTTCATAGGAAATAAACAAGGAATGGATTAGGAACACAGGTCATTGCTAAGTGTTGGATCTGTTATAAAACTCCAACAAAGTAGAAAGGGCACTGGGTAGGCATTGGGTGGGCATTGGGTAGGCATTGGGTGGGCATTGGGATCTTGGGTTCTTCTACCCCCTTTTGGGGACCCCACATGTGTTACTAACAAATGTAGATGTTGGCAGTTTTCAAACTACTCCTCTAAGCCCAAGCATGGGGGGAGGTCCTTGGAGGGGGCTAGGGGGTCCCAGTAAACCCCACCCCAATCAGAGTGGTTCCTTGCTTATCTGTTTCATATTTGGGATTCTCAGTAAAATTTTGTTAGAATAAAGTACTTCAGGGCCCAAACCAACAATTTTGCAGTTGACTACTTAGACTATTTCTAAGGTCTCTTCCCAACTCAGATCTGATGCTATTAGCAGTTCTCAAAATCAATACACATTTACATGAGGGTTAAATCATAATTAAAATGAATAATTACTGTTCATGCAGTATGAACAGTCTGACATCTGTCCACCCCTCCATCCAGCACTCAAACATTTATCGACCAAATATTTATCTGACTAAAGAGACAAATCTAAATAAGACTTAGTTCCTGCCTGCAAATAACTTGCAATTTAGCAAGTGGTGACAGACCTGTAATTGTTAGCTGTAATGCTTTATAATAATGGCTATGGGCGGCTAGGGAAAAAAAAAGAAGTAATTAGTTTAGGGAGGTCAGGGAACTTGACAGAGGAAGGAATATTTGAGCTGGGCTCTGGTCATTTGTTCAGTTATTTAACAAGCATTTGTTGAATGGCTGCTGTTTGTGCCAGGACTGTTCCTGTGCTAGGGAAACAGCAGGGGACAAAACAGACAATGATCCCTATCTTAATAGAGCTCATGTTCTTGGCATAAAATTTATCAAGGGGCAAGGTTGGTGGCCCCACTGGCTCCTTTACCATCATCTCCCTCCCTTGCCCCATGATGCCTCAGAGTAAAGCAGTATTTTATATATATATATATTTCTGATTATGAAATTAATTCAAGTGTATTATAGAGAATTTTGAAAAAAGAGACTTACTTCCAAAAAAAGTCACTCCAATCCCTGCCATATGTATGCATATATATATATTTATTTATATATATCCATGGAGAAATAGACCAGAAGGTCAAGAGATTTTTCCTGGGTGGCAGGGATTAGGGATGAATTTTTTTGGAAGTAGGTTCCATATGTGTGTGTGTATATATATATATATAACTTTTTTTAGAAGTAGGTCCCATATATATATATAAAATATATTTACAAAGATATATTTTAAAAAGTTATCCCTAATATATATATAATTATAAATTTATATAATATATATTTACAAATAAATATATACATATATGTAATACTTGTAACATATACTTACATATATGTATATATTGTAATATATACATACATGTATATAATGTACATTAAATATATGTTATACGTAATAGCATATATCACACATATATGCAATATATGTAATATATTATACATGCACGTGATATGTATTATACACATATATACACATATATGTAAAATATGTAATATATATGTGTATTTATATTTACGAAGATGAAATCATCAGGCTTATATTATAGTGTATTTTGCTTTTGCCATGTAGCACCGAATCATGGGCATTTTCTCATGTCATTCAGTTGTCTCTGACAGCACTGTAATATTCCATCAGATGGATGTATTTTCATTTTGCCATTCTCCTTTGTTGAACATTTTTGAAAAAGATTTCCCCTTTTAAAAAAATGCCATTTTTTTCTTTTTTGTAAACTAAACTTTTGTCTGAGTTTCTTAATGTCTCTCTTATTTTTTTTTTTTTTTTGAGACGGAGTCTCGCTCAGTTGCCCAGGCTGGAATGCAGTGGCCGGATCTCAGCTCACTACAAGCTCCGCCTCCCAGGTTTATGCCATTCTCCTGCCTCAGCCTCCGGAGTAGCTGGGACTACGGGCACCTGCCACCACGCCCAGCTAGTTTTTTGTATTTTTTAGTAGAGACGGGGTTTCACCGTGTTAGCCAGGATGGTCTCGATCTCTTGATCTCCCGACCTCGTGATCCACCCGTCTCGGCCTCCCAAAGTGCTGGGATTACGGGCTTGAGCCACCGCGCCTGGCCTATATTAATGTCTCTTTCAAATAAAATTTTGGAGGGGGAATTCACAGGTTTTAAACCTTTGAAGGCTCTTGATAAGTGTAGCCAAATTATTTTCTAGAAGATTGTATCTATTGATGCTCCAACCAATAGTGTGTGAAAATGTCCATCTTACTATATCTCAGCTCCTTTGATTAAGCTGCCATCCAGATTCCTGATGGAGCCTTCCTGTATCTCAACATTCATGCTTTCATTGAGTTTTTGGCCCACACTAGATTATAGGCTTCTGGAGGCCACAAACTGTGTTCCCAGTCCCTGGCATATGACAGACTTGTAATAAAATAAATGTTTGTTGAATACATGCTTGCATGTCTGAATGAATGAGCCAAGGAAGGCAAGGAGAGGTTTCACTTGATATCTGGGAAGAGAACAGGACTTTCTTCAGATGTCACAAAGTATTTTATTAATGGGTTCCCAGGGATAGAGAGATTCATGAATGGACAAATAGCTTGCTGTAAATCCACCTCCATACCCTCAGTGCCTGTCCAAGAGTCCTATAACAGATCATCCTTAGGATTCAAATTAAATGAAAAGATATATTTTCACTGCTACTCACTAGGTACCCATTACAGGTGTTAAATCATTTAGTCTTCTCCACAGCCTGGCGAGGAGAACTGGCCTCATCCTCATTTTTAGGTGGGACTCAGAGAAGTTTTATAATTAACTTAAGGTAACACAGCGAGTTATCGGTGGAGCTGGGATGTCCTGGCTCATCTGACTCAAAGTGCTCTAATAAGAAATTCTCTCTGCAAAGCGTGGACTAGCATCTGTGAGAAAAATTTCTTTTTGTGATTGAGGAGGAAAAACATGGAGAAACCCTATTGTCTGAATGCTGTGTCTCTCCCTAATTTATAGGTTGAAACCTACTCCCCAGTATGAGGCCCTTAGAAGGTGGTGGTCTTTGGGACGTGATTAGGTCATGAGGGAGCCCTCATGAATGGGATTAGTGCCCTTATAAAAGATACCCCAGAGAGACCCTTACCCCTTGTGCCGTGGGAGGACACAGTGAGAACCAGGAAGTGGGACCTCTGCAGACACCAGATCTACCAGTGCCTTGATCTTGGACTTTCCAGCCTCCAGAACTGTGAGCAATAAATTTCTGTAGTTTACAAGCCACCTAGTGCAAGATATTTTGATACAGCAGTCCAAATGGATGAAGACAAGGAACGATCCTTGAACTGAAAGGAAAAGGGACAATCGCTGTACAGTTGGGAAGACACAATGATAGCTCTAGGAAACAATGCACTTAATGGTCCTCAACTAATGGGAGAAAGGAATTCAGTTACGAGGAAGTTCATTTAGTGAGAAGGCCTAAGAGCTCTTCACATGGCTTCTGTGACTCTTAGAAGGGTGATGGCTGGCAGCATCCTGAGAATGAAGCCTCTTCAGGGAGCTCTGTGTTAATGGTGCTGTTGAGTTTGGGAAACAACCCCCCTAACAGGAAGTCGGGGTGGGAGACGGAGAGAAAAGCCAAACCAAACCCATAATGCAAACTGTATCTTTCCTCTTGCAAAAGTGAAAGACATTGCTGATAGTTAAACACACACACATACACACACACACACACACACACACACACACGGCAGATGGAGCTTCCTGTGTAATATTTCTGTTACTTACCTCTCCAGAAGGAAGGCCTGGGTATATTTTAATTTTATTATTTTCGTTTCTTAAACATTAAAAAATGATTTCCACTAGCCCATACCAGATGACCCCAAAATACACTGTAAGTAAAAATGCGATGTTTGCCATGTGAATGCAGTGCCAGCACCTCTCTTCCACCAGGTCCACGTCCCTAAGCCTTTTTATATCTGCACTCTGGAGTCTCCACTGACCCCTTCCCCATAGTCTCTTTTATGTACACCCTGACTTCCCAGCAACAGAGTGCTGAGGTGGAAGCGGATGAGGGGAAGTGAGAATAAGTCTAAAATAGCTGTCTATTAGGTTTCCTGTTAAGTAGGATGTGGTCAATTAGCTTCGGTTATCTGTAAGTCTAGTTCAGGCTGTTCCTGTTAACAGCTAAGTATTCACCGGGCCCCAGAGCATGGAGGTGCTTGCCTGGGAAGGAAAGCAATGATCAGAAATGTTGGGACACAGTCACTAGCTTGAGGAAAACCGGTGGGATGTGGCCTTTTGGGAAATAAGGGTGGTGTTCCCTGTGGCCATCAGCAGCAGCAGCAGGCAATTTCAAGACTTTCAGGACGTGATTGGAACCAGCTAGTGTCTGGTCATTTGGGGGATGTGATGACATGGTTTGGTTCTTAACGCATAGTGGGAGAGGCGGTGAACTGGTGCTTGCATTCTAGGGAGTTATTGAAAAGGAGGTTTTTAAAACTGGAAATGACAACATGGTAGGAGCCTTTGAACAGTGCGTTTCCAAGGCACGCCCAAGGAAAAGCCATTTTCAAAAGAGTCACCTGTCTTTCCTTGGCATTTCCAAACTTGCCTCAGATATCTTTCTGAGGGACTCTTAAGGTATTGGTAGGAATTGGATGCAACTCCTTCCTTTCCCAACCTAATTCAAATTGGTTTAAGCAAAAAAAAGTGCCCGTCCTTTTTTTTCTTGGCTCAGGGAACTGAGCCAAACTCAGTGTGGCAGAGTCCAAGCACCCTAGGATGTGATTGTTCGTGCTGTGTCTGTCTCCTCATGGTGGCAAGATGGCTGCCTGTGGTTCCAGCCTCCATCCCAGCCTTTCAGCAGTCCCAGTAGAAACAGAGAGTACTTCTTTTTTCCAGCAGTTTCCACAAAAGCCCTGGAATGTAAAGTTCTTAAGGGCAGGGATTTTTATATTTTGTTTACTGTCATCCTCAGCTCCTACAACGGTGCCTGTCTTACAGCAAGTGTTCAATAAAAATGTGTTGAGTGAGCAAATCTCATTGGTGTGGCTGGGATCACATGCCCAGTTTGAGAGTAAGGCTGGGATTGGGAGAGGGTGGTTCTCAAAGAAAACTGAAGATGCTGTTATCCAAGATAGGTATCGGATCTTGTTTTTCTGATGAATAACAGAACCAAGAGAGGCAAGAGGTAAAAAATATATAATTAGCTTTTAAAAAGTCTTGCACTCTTAGGTAGCAGGTAGTATGTTTGGAGGTTTTTGCCACTAGGAAAACCTATTTGGACTGAAAATGGCCACATGAACTTTTGATTCTGTTTACCCCCTGTTGCTAGAAGACAAATGTGTTTCTATAGCTTGAAGAAGCCGCAGAACATATTTTTCTCATGTAAGCGTGCCACTTGTTGAAGATGGCTCACCACCATGTCCGCCCTCCTGCCAGTGGTGAGAGGGAGAGAGGTCCAGCGAGGGCATTCCCCTTGGATCCATCACTTTCGCTTAAATCTCACTTAGCTCCAGCCATTTCTGTCTGCAGGGGAGGCTGGGAAAGGTAGTCTTTGTTCTGTGTGGTCATGTAAAAGAAACTTGTGTTTTCTTTATTCTAAAGGAAGACAGAGAATGGATATTGGGGGTCAACCAAGAGTTCTGCTGCAAAAGGTTCTATACTTTAGTTGGTCAGTGCTCTGAGCCCTTGTTGAATTCAGGCCTATATTTCATAAACATCTGATTAGTCAGTGCACTGAATTGATAGTATCTACCCCAAATTCATGTCCTTCCTGGAACCTCAGAATGTGACTTGACTTGGAAATAGGGGCATTGCAGTTATAGTTAGTTAAGATGAAGTCAGCTGGGTGCAGTGGCTCCTGCCTGTAATCCCAGCACTTTGGGAGGCCAAGGCCGGGGATCACGAGGTCAGGAGTTTGAGACCAGCCTGGCCAAGATGGTGAAACTCCGTCTCTACCAAAGAACACGAAAAATTAGCCTGGTGTGGTGGCAGGTGCCTGTAATCCCAGCTACTCAGGAGGCTGAGGCAGGAGAATTGCTTGAACCCGGGAGGCAGAGTTTGCAGTGAGCCGAGATCGTGCCACTGCACCACAGCCTGGGCTACAGAGCGAGACTCCATCTCAAAAAAAAAAAAAAAAAAAAAGTCGTTATTAAAGGACAGTGTGCCCTTAATCCAGTATGACTAGTGTCCTTATTATAAGAGGAGAAGAGGCACAGAAACACACATAAGACCATGTGATAATGGAGGCAGAGTCTGGAGTGATGCTGCCACGAGCCAAGGAATGTCAGGAGCCACCAGGCGCTGGAAGAAACAAGAAAGGATCCTTCTCTAGAGGCCTCAGAGAGGGCATGGGTCTGCCATCATCTTGATTTTGGACTTGTGGTCTCCAGAACCATGAAGGAATACATTTCTATTGTATTAAGCCACCAAGTTTGTGGCACTTTGTTATAGCAGCCCTGGGAAATTACTGCAGTCTGAAGGAACACATTTCTTGCCTTGACCCAGCAGGGATTTTTTCCAGTTGGAGTCAGGGGATGTGGCTTCTTAGCTTCGCCCCTGTGCCGGGATGTGACTCAGCAGAGGTCACTTAACCTCTCTGTGCCGTACTTTCCAGCTATGAAATGGGAAGAGAGCTGCCTTTCTGCTCTGCGGTAACATTGCAAAGGTACAGCCTTTCATGACTTCTCATTTTACCAGGAAGAGAAACCCAAATCCTTAGCCTCATCTCAAGGTCCCACCTCACCGAGGCCTGCCTGGTCCCACTTCCTTGTTTCCATGCCCAGCTGGACTCGCACCACTCTGCCTTCTTTCAGTGGCTTACATGCTCTTGCCATGTCACGAATTTTGCACGTGCCGTTCCCTGTGCTTGGAGTGCTTTTCCTTCAGGTCCTGTTTAATGTTGCTTCCTTGTATTGACCTTCCCAGCTGGGTGTGCTAGAATAAGTTATCACTTAAAAAAACAATCTACTGTCAGACTTTACAATTTTTAGAATATGACCCAGGTTTTTTAAGTTACTGAAAGAAATGGTTTCAAAAACCAAACCTGGCTGCAGTCACCTGAGCCCACTGTTCCAGCTCGTGGCTTCCTTCGATAGGGAGCGGTCATGGATTCTCTCATGTGATGATGGGGGCAACGATATCAGAAATGGCAAAGATTGGCCAAGAAAGGGAAGGCATTTTTGGAAAGGGCTTTGGGGTTTTTGATACCTAAATGTCTCATCCAAGTGAACAGAATATTTACTCGTCTA